>NC_056441.1:27487072-27697072 GCF_018296145.1 Oncorhynchus tshawytscha
TGGGAGATGATGACCATCAAGGACGACGGACACGCCCACTGACATCACTGCCTACACCATCCCCAGAGAGGAAGACATCAACTTCATTCTGAACGAAGTCTGCAACTATTGTACCTCAGCCCTGATATAGAAAGGAGACGAGAGGAGAGGAAACGTCCTGGCAGTGTAGATTGGTATCCATCCTCTGGTCACTGAGCCCAACTCTAAAGACACTCAGTCTATCTGCAGGATCTACAGTGGCCTGGTCACCATTGCAGGAGGGTAGGGCTGCCGTCTTATCGGCCCTCAATCAATCATGCAATTTTTTTGGCGTTGTTCGTAACTTGTTTTGTACATAATGTTGCTGCTCCCATCTCCTGTGACGAAAATAACTCCTAAACATCAGAACAGGGATTGCTCACCTCAAACTGAACAAGAGTTTTTCTTCAATGAGTCGGACGCGAGGGATATACTTTTGACATCCGACCAGGCCCTGGTCCACGTGACTCGCTGGAGAAGGAAACGGCGATTCTGAGGCAAAAGATCAGGGTGCCTTGTGAGGACCAGGTGACGAGTGGCTAACCTGCCCTTGCCCTCCGTTCTGCAAGCTAACGTTCAATCGCTAGAAAATAAATGGGACGAACTGAAAGCACGTATATCCTACCAACGGGACATTAAAAACTGTTTTTATGCTTCACGAGTCGTGAATGAACGACAACATTAAGAACATAGAGTTGGCGGGTTATACACTCTATCAGAAAGACAGAACAGCAGCCTCTGGTAAGACACGGGGCGGGGGCCATTGCATTTATGTAAACAACAGTTGGTGCACGATATTGAAGGAAGTCTAAAAGATTTGCTCGCCTGAGGTGGAGTATCTTATGATAAGCTGAAGACCTCACTATTTACTCAAAGAGTTTTCATCTGTTTTTTTCCCGTAGCTGTCTATATACCACCACACAACACTAAGGTAGCCTGCCTAAATGACTACCGACCCGTAGCACTCACATCTGTAGCCATGAAATGCTTTGATAGGCTGGTCATGGCTCACATCAACACCATTATCCTAGAAACCCTAGACCCACTACAATTTGCATACCACACCGACAGATCCACAGATGATGCAGTCTCTACTGCACTCCACCCTGCCCTTCACACCTGGACAAAACACCTATGTGGGAATGCTATTCATTGACTGCAGCTCAACGTTCAACAACATAGTGCCCTCAAAGCTCATCATTAATTAAGCTAAGGACCCTGTGACTAAACAGCTCCCTCTGCAACTGGATCCTAGACTTCCTGACGGGCCACCCCAGGTGGTAAGGGTAGGTAACAAAAAATCCACCACGCTAATCCTCAACACGGGGGCCCCTCAGGGGTGCGTGCTCAGTCCCCTCCTGTACTTCCTGTTCAGTCATGACTGCATGGCCAGGCACAACTCCAACACCATCATAAAGTTTGCTGATGACACAACAGTAGTAGGCCTGATCACCGACAATGATGAGACAGCCCATAGGCAGGAGGTCAGAGACCTGACCATGTGGTGCAAGGACAACAACCTCTCCCTCAATGTAATCAAGACAAAGGAAATGATTTTGGACTACAGGAAAAAGTGGACCGGGCATGCCCCCATTCTCATTGACAGAGCTGTAGTAGAGCAGTTTGAGAGCTTCAAGTTCCTTGGCGTCCACATCAACAACAAACTAACATGGTCCAAGCACACCAAGACAGTCGTAAAGAGGGTACGACAAAACCTATTCCCCCTCAGGAGACTGAAAAGATTTGGCATGGGTCCCCAGATCCTCAAAAGATTTTACATCTGCACCATCGAGAGCATCCTGACGGGTTGCATCACTGCCTGGTATGGCAGAGGATAGTGCGTACGGCCCAGTACATCACCGGGGCCAAGCTTCCTGCCATCCAGGACCTCTATACCAGGCGGTGTCAGAGGAAGGCCCTAAAAATCGTAAAAGACTCCAGCCACCCCAGTCATAGACTGTTCTCCCTGCTACCACACGGCAAGCAGTATCGGAGCGCCAAGTTTAGGTCCAAGAGGCTTCTAAACAGCTTCTACCCCCAAACCATACGGGGTGGCAGGTAACCTAGTGTTTAGTGTTTGACTAGTAACCTCAAGGTTGCAAGATCAAATCACCAAGCTGACAAGGTTAAAATATGTTGTTCTACCCCTGAACAAGGCAGTTAACCCACTGTTCCTAGGCTGTCATTGAAAATAAGTATTTGTTCTTAACTGACTTGCCTAGTTAAATAAAGGTTAAAAAAATAAGACTCCTGAACAGCTAATCAAATGGCTACCCAGACTATTTGCATCCCCCACACTGCTACTACTCTCCGTTATTATCTATGCATAGCCACTTTAACAACCCTACCTGCATGTACATAATTACCTTAACACCGGTGCCCCCACACATTGACTCTGTACCGGTACCCCCTGTATATAGCCCTGCTATTGTTATTCGCTGCTCTTTAATTATTTGTTTTTCTTATGTTACTTAATTTTAATTTGGTAGGTATTTTCTTAAAACTGCATCATTGGTTAGGGGCTTGTACTTAAGCATTTCACTGTAAGGTCTATACCTGTTGCATTTGGCGCATGTGACAAATAAAATTGATTTGATTTTGTCAACATTATGTTGGAGACCCTGGACGCAGCGGGTGCATGCCACAGGCTGGGGGTGGGCCCAGTAAGACAGTGGGCCTGATGCTGGAATGGGGCCAAGACTGGACCCCCACCTTGTACATTCGACTGGTGCAGGACTACGGCCTAGAGAACGAGGTTGCTCAGCACTTGGCAGCGATGTACGGTGTGGGAGAAATTAGGTACATATATGGATAAATATACTGTTCTATATAAAAGAGGGATGCATTTGCCATTCTGGTAGGGTACATTGTCTATTGTATAGGACAGGAAGCCAGAGTGGGACCATGGGAGTATGGAACAGCTGGGAACACTAAAGTAATGCAGACACATAGACGCCTAGAAATGGCTGGACATACAAAGGTCAGAGGGATATACGAAGGAGGGGGTCAGCCAAATGACCAACTGATGGATTATAGGAATGACTCACATATCCTTAGGACATGAAGACGCTGAAGGAATGACAGGGGAGACCCACAGTCTGCTGATCCAAGATAAAGACACACATTGAGCTAAGTGCAGGGACAAAGCAAGCCTATAGCATAGAGGAATGTATAGTATTTTTAGTATAGCCGAGCATGCTAAAAACGGAAGAGACACATAGTCTGCTGACCCTAGATAACACACAAACAGGAGAACGCATTAAGCTGAGTGAAGGGTCAAAGCAAGGGTCTTGCCACCATTAGGATCTAATGGAAAGCAGATGGGGGCGTTATTGGGCTGAACAAGCAGGAAGCACAGATTGGGATGTAACTTAATTTGCATATGGGAGGGACTTATATGGTAGGTGTATAACTCAGAGCGGGGGCTCTGAAAAAGTGTGTGTGTTCCGCGGACCGCTCCGGCTTATGATACTGTTGTATTAAAAGTCTATATTGATTTTTACAAAGTTCTTGAGTGCGTCATATTTGAGCCGATTTGCCACTACAACGGGGGAAAACATTTGAAGTGGCCAAGATGGCACGGGTCACTGGGAAGAGGTGGCCCACCGTATGGAAGAGACTGGTCTCTGAAATTCCTTTACATTGAGAGTAAGGTGAGGAGTATGCCTGTACACACACAGCTGGGTTTCCTCAACGTGTAGGCTGCTGATGAGGCTCTGCCACGCATCATAGTGATCATGGGTATGATGTTGGACTAGTGGTGAAGAAAAGAGGACTGAGGATCTGGAAGCTGCTAAGAAGTTCCTGTACCTTGAGATGGGTTACAGGTCCCGCTCTGTGCAGCTGACCGGGACCCTAGAGATCACACTGGGTGCAAAGGAAGTGGCAAAGTACACAAAACAGTTCCAAAAGTTTGACAAAGATGGCAAAGGCTTCATCACCACAGTGGACGTTCAGAGGGTCTTACAGAACATCAGTGTCCAGATTGATGAGAACGCTCGCCAAGGAATCCTTGACGAAATGGACCTCAACAAGAACGGACAGGTGAATCTGAACAACTTTTTACAGCTGGTGAGTGCTGTGAAGAAGAGCCAGGTTTCTGACAGCAGGTTGGCCATCCGTATGAAGACAGCTGAGGAGAGCCTGGACCTGAGGGGACCTGTATCTGTGGAGGAGGGGTGTGACGTGAATCGTAAACAACAAGAGTATAAATTATATTTTTATTCTAATTTAATCTGGATGAGTATGTCAACCCTGGATGTTTTATTGCAAAATTGAGGCTAAATAGGGGTGCCAGGTAGCCTAGTGGTTAAGAGCGTTGGGCCAGTAACCGAAAGGTTGTGTGCACTTGAGCAAGGCACTTAAGAGCGTCTGCTAAATGACTGACAGGCTGACTACACCGCTCGTGTCGCGTGCGCGAGCATTGCAAAATTAAGTTAGAAATCTATATTATTCAATTATTGCACCCACACTGCTCGCGCGCGCCAACGAGCGTCTGCGTTGCCAAGGGCTAAAACAGAAGTCAGTTCTATTTTTGATGTAGATCGCGCTGCAAGTCTTGCCTCTCCCATCTCCTCATATAAACCTGATATTTTAACCTGCGTGTTGTGATCGCATTTGGTGTGGGGAGACAAAATACATTTATGCACGATGGCGCACAATGGAGCACGATGGCGCACGATGGCGCACGCACACGGCCGGTTTGGTTTCTGTGTAAAATTTAAATGGAAAATCATGTAAGATTACAATACCATTTAGCATAAGGTGTCCCATCTGCTCTTACAATGCCCTCTACTGCTAATTCTGTGTCTCCTTGATCTGCTGCCACTCCCTCAGTACTCTCTCTCTCAGTGTGTGTGTGTGATTGTATGGGCGGAGACAGGTGTGCTGGAGTCAGAGCAGATCCCCACCAGCTGTAACCTGTTCCATAATCAAGACCTCGTCAAATACTCAGCCCTGCCACTTCCACGCTGCCAGATCGTAATCTCTGCTCAGTCAGTCTATGCTTCTAGCCGTTTGTTACTGTTAGAGCCTGTTGTGCCTGTTTTCTTTGCCTGGCGCTGTTTTCCTCTCCACTACAGTTCCGCCCACTCTGACTGTGGTCCCTCTCCACAGTTCCACGTCTCGTCATCCTCTCCTGGATTCCCCACTCTACTACTCCCTTGGATTCCCCTCCAGACCTGCTTACCCTATCCAAACCCCTCTCGCTCCAGCCTCAGCCTCCGCATATGGTTCCCTGCAACCCACCCGAGCTTCCCCTGGCCTGCACTCCATCTTCCCCCTGTTTTTCAATAAATACCTCAGTTACTTCATCTCAGTTTCCTAATCTGAGTCTGCTCTTGGGTTCCCCTGTTTCACTCCGCTTAACATAAGGTTGAACATTTTCATTTTCAAAACTCATTCTCGTAAAATAATTGTAAATAATTATATTGGTCTGGAAATATTCTACAATTGGGTTGTGGGTTGTCTATAATTATCCATTATTCCCTTAATGTTCAAAATGTTACAAAGAAAGAAAAATGCCAGAATGCATTAGGTTAAACACTGCAGTATGGAAGGGAACAATCTAACATCTCATGACAAAGAAAAATACTGCTTGACATCGTTGAGTTATCATCTAATTAATATTTGAAATGGTATGTCTATTCTTTGCTTTAATAAGTGGCATAACCTTTTGATAAAATATTTTTTAAATGAATGAGACTCATGTTTCACATCTTAGTTGAATTTGTTTTAATTGGTTTTAATCCAATTATACTTCCTTCAATTCAAATTCTGCTTCCTGTGGGATTTAGCCAATTCAATTCAAATTCATTGTTGGAATTGAATTAAATAAAACAAATCCGAATTGACCACAATCCTAAAGCTATTAGTGGATTCAGAGCTACTAGACTGGTCACTGTTCTATAATGTCTGACTGCAGTGGGCAATAAAGCTATTAGTAGAGGAAGAAGAGGAAGTAAGTGCATTAGACTGGACATCCAGTTTACTAGACTTGACACTCACTGTCTTATAATGCCAGACAGTTTAGTAGACTAATAGGGTTCAGTTTAGTACACTGTGAGGGTTCAGTCCCCAAAGTTTGGCCATGGCCTGCCATGTCTTTAAACATGTCAGAGGGAGTCGCCTGTGGTGCAGTGGTTCAAGCAGTTTAGTTATGTGGGCATAATTATTCTCCTTAAGTGTACACTCAGCATGGTAAGGTCATGTAAACAGTAACCACATCACTGACATCAATACTATTTCAATTAAGGGAGGGTGCAGATCGGGAATAGCCAATACTAATGGCAGTAATTGCAATTTGAATCATGTTGATCTTAATGTCTGTAAAGTTGGAGCATTTCAAATAAAATATGTTTTAAAGCTAGCCCAATTTGAGGATTATGTTAAGTATAATCCTTTCACTTCAAACTAAATCAAACGAAAGAAAGCCGTCATATTTACCAGCTAGAGATGGAGGTAAAAGAGACTTCCCTGCTTGACCTGGCCCAGCTCTCCAGCCATATGCTGTGTGTGTGTGTGTGTGTGTGTGTGTGTGTGTGTGTGTGTGTGCGCGCGCGCACGCGCGCGCGACGACTGCATGTGAAATATGAAAGCGAGTCCGAAGCATGCACGTAGGCTAGTAGGCGCGCACACACACACAAACGCACACACACTCCACCAGACTCCATATCTTTCCTTTGGTTCTCAAGCGCGAGTAAACATTGGTTCACTGTTTCACCAGCAGAAATGTATCATCGTTGAACGAAAGCAAAGTATTAGTATATATTTTTTTGCCAAACAATGTATAATACAGTGTAGCAACTTCAAGTCACCGAAGATTGACTTTCTGTGCTTACATTTGACAAATCATCGTTATGCTTAGCTAACATGGTGAGGCACACATAAAACATTGTACTATAAAAAAAAACTGAATTTCCATACGAAATAAACGATTCCTTTATAGCCTAAACGTTTTTGGGAGAAAAGTACTTTTTCTATCATGCATTTCCCCAAAAGGATATGCATTCACACATTTTTATACGGACAATAATAGGCATACAATATCAAAAGTAAGTTGTCAACAATGATAGTAGGCTAAGTAGAGTTCCAGTAGAAAGCCCTTACCTCACCACACCGTACATCACAAGGACATTCCCGAGCAATCCCACAACGCAGATAACGGAGTAGAGCGCCGTGATGGAGATGGCTACTATAATATTGGAGGCGCTCTGAACCGGGAGCTGATGGGTGTAGTTTCCTCCCTTGGGCTCGAACCCCATCTCGTCGTCCGGGTAGGTGACATTGGATGGAATCACCGAGTACAACTCGAAATCAGCCGGTTCAGCACCGGGGGCAGTGGATGGCTCCATGGTTATACTATTGTCGCCCGCGTCTGTGACTGTCTCTGTTCTCTGGTTCGTGGTGCTGAAAACTTCACCAAGCACTACTGGTCGGCTAGGAGGGCACGACTTGCGCTTTTGTTTCGCCTACTGGGCGTTTTATTGGTTGGAAGGTGTGTACTTATCCTTACGCACCAAAGGGCGAGTTTGTCGGTTAGTCTGTCTCACCAAACGGTCGATCCTGATTAACAGAATGATGACAGACTTTACTACCCAAAAAATAAGAAAGCAAAAGTGTTTTCACTACTGTTTAGATTTCACAGAAAATGATGATCCAATAACTGTTCCTTCATGTGTCCAGTTGAAAGAGAGGAGTCCTGTTCTCAGGAGGATCGGTCTGTGTGGTGTTGACGGTAGCCATTAGTGGAAAAGGTGCACATGGTGATTTGTCTCGCTCTCCAAACGCCTTATGTTACCCCCCATCCGGTCCTGCATGTGATTTCTTATAACCAACCTTTTACTTCGAGATCAAAGTTGTGCATTGTTGGCTGATAATTGTTTTAGCCTATTCAGCTGAACTGAAGAAGCCAATTAATATCTACACTTATCGTAGACTATGCGACAGAACACATGATAAACATATTGTTCACAGACAATAACATGATGATGCAAGTTTATTTGAATAAATAACCAAATGCAGTACTTTGAATGAAATAATACTGGGGGGCCTAGGCCTATTAGTGATAGAATTAGCCTTTGTCTAGATGTGTAGTTCTAGGCTTGGTGCTTGGCAAGCACATGGATAAAATAACCTAAATAGGAATTGAACGGTGCCTCAGCTGGTTTTGATGTGGCAATTTTAATCTTAATGGAAAATGCTTGTGGAGAAACTGCCCCTCATTAGATAGCCTACATTTGCTAATGTTCTTTATAATCATTGATATTTCTCAGATGAATATCACCTGTGGAATACTACCCCATCACCCTACCATTGGGACAATAGGGTTAACCCTCTTGGTGGGAATTGTAACATGGCTCATACAGTGATTTCGGAAAGTTTCAGACCTCTTGATATTTTCCACATTTTGTTACATTACAGGGTTCTGAATACTTTCCGAAGGCACGGTATATGTACTACCTGTGTTTCAAAGCTTGAGATTGATAGAGCTAGCAGAGCTACGAGACTTGATATGCTACGGTACCAGTATTTGGACACTAGATTGATGCAAATGACTCAGAGCGTAATATTTTATATCAGAGAGAGGTACAGATGTTCTTGTCTTTCTTTTAGTTTCTGTGTCGCTAGTTTTTTCTCTATTTCTCTCACTCGCTTCTTACCTCTCCCCCTCTCTCTCTCCCACTCACTTTCTTCATTTCATAATTTAATTGATTCCTCTCCTACTGTGTTGATTACTTTTCTCTGAGTCCTTCTCCTCATTACTTTCCACTTTACCAGGCTCCATAATGGCCCTTCATTTCTTGCTATGTAAAGTGGCTATACAAGCTCTTGTTCACACACAGCTAAACCCTTCAGGAAATATACAGCACTCTTCTGCCCGCAGGGCTTAGAGGTCCAGTTCATTATTAGTAATATAAGCTTCATGGACCTTTGGAGTTCACACAGGTTGAATCTTACATGGCAATCAATACCCTATATAGGGCCCTACTTTGACCAGAGCTCTATGGGTAGTGCACAAAAGTAGTGCACTATATAGGTGATAGGGTGTCATTTTTGGATGCAAACACAGTAATGATGTGCCTACGTTGATGATGCGCCTAGATATCCCCTTAATCATCTCTGATCCTAAGTGTCACAACCACATTGGTTGATGGGGCAGAGATAAATCCCAATTGTAAAACATTACATCAAAACAACCCGATCACATGTCGTGGGAATTTGTATACGGGTCCACCCAAAGTCAATCTTAAATGAATCATTGTTTATTGTCACTGTGTTGGAGAGGTTTCAACCAACTCAATGCACCATTGTACGCATGTCAATTAGGAGCTCTGCCTGGGCAGTCCCAGCAGTTGTCTTATATACAGCCACATTATATTTGCATAATTTAGCATAATTAATTCATCATTACCGTTTTGTTTCATTCATGTGACTAAACAATACTGGTTCATAACATGCGACAGACCAACACCTCACGAGGCTCCTTCTCTCTAAGCTGAGACATTGAAATTGAGATATCTTTAGTTCGTTCTCAAAATAAGGTCATGGGCGTACTGCCAAATTGCAGCTACTGATAGTAAGGATTCATTCAGTCAGCCACTTGCATGAACACAGAAATTGGCTTATAGAACAGCATATGAATAGAACACAGATATTAGTTATAAGAAAAGCACAAACATTAAAATTCCCATTACATTCCATCCTCTTATCACTTGTGTGATAATAATCATTATATTTTAATGTAAGAATTTAGATTTTAGCTTCTATATCAAAATATCCTATACTCCTGTTAAAGTAAGGGAAATCAACACACACAAAAAACAGACTTCATAATTTCAAACCCTTCATTCTGGGTTGTGCAATCCAATTAGTATGGTAATGCTATAATCATAATAAAGGTTATACTTCTATTAATGGGAGTGAATATCAAAAATACACACATACACAAGGGTTCTGTAGATTCAGAGGTGAATAAATATCTCAACGTTAACCATTGTTTCCATATCTTTTTTTTACCACAATTGGGTTGCATTGACCTATGTTTTTCACTAACTGTCCCTGGGACATCAACTTAGTCAAAATATATAACCCTGTTGTTTAAGCTGTTGAGTGTAGGGGGCAGAATTTTGATGTTTGGATGAAAAACGTACACAAATTAAACTGCCTATTTCTCAGGCCCAGAATCTAGAATATGCATAGAATTGTCAGATTAGGATAGAAAACACTCTAAAGTTTCCAAAGCGGTCAAAATATTGTCTGTGAGTATAACAGAACTGATATTACAGGCGAAAATCCAACCCGGAAGTGCTGTTTTTCTTGAAAGCTCTGTTCCATTGCCTGCCTTCACTTCATTTAAAGGGATATCAACCAGATTCTTTTTCCTATGGCTTCCACATGTTGTGAACAGTCTTTAGACTTAGTTTCAGGCTTTTATTTTGAAAAATGAGCGAGAAAGATCACATCGCTTCATTGGATGGCTGGGTGCCAGCAGCGTTTTCTCTCTCCTATTGAAGAAGGTACTATCCTAAATCAGTTTTGTTATACTCACAGACACTATTTTAACAGTTTTAGAAACTTTAGAGTGTTTTCTATCCAGTTATATGCATATCATATCTTCTGGGCGCGAGTAGCAGGCCGTTAAATTTGGGCATGCTTTTCATCCAAAATTCCGAATGCTGCCCCCTACCCTAGAGAGGTTAAGAAGTTTTTGTTTTCCTGTACTTCAGACATTATTTCAAGATATTTCAAACATTTTGTGTATCGGGTTTACATTGGGTTTTTCAGTATATTTCTTCTAATCAAGAGAATTTTTGCAACCAAAACTCTGACAATAGAAACTTTCATTGGTGTACAGCATCCTTTCTAACTTGTGATAAACCCACCAAACGAAATAAAAAGACCCCTCACTTCTAAATCAAACGGAGTATTAACCACCAACAAATATTCATTAACAGGTGGGTTCTGTGTGGGTGCTGGCATGTGTGTAGCAAAAATCATAGGGTAAACACAAACAAAATGACCAGGCCTTGCTTCATTTGGGAGGTCCCAACCGCTTAAAGATCGGACCCTTTTTCCCCCAATTTTTGCCTAAAATGACCTACCCAAATCTAACTGCCTGTAGCTCAGGACCTGAAGCATGAATATGCATATTCTTGAAACCATTTGAAAGGAAACACTTTGAAGTATGTGGAAATGTCAAATTAATGTAGGAGAACAACACATTAGATCTGGTAAAAGATAATAAAATAAAAAATATATATATGTATATATACTTTTTTTCATCATCTTTGAAATGCAAGAGAAAGTTCACAATGTATTATTTCAGTTTAGGCACAATTTCGATTTTGGCCACTAGATGACAGCAGTGTATGTGCAAAGTTTTAGACTGATCCAATGAACCAGTGCATTTCTGTTCAAAATGTATCAAGTCTGCCCAAATGTGCCTAACTGGTTTAGTGATACATTTTCAAGTTAATACATATTGATCCCTCCAAAGCATTACATATGATTCTTAAAATAATAGAAATGTATTAAATATTGAAGAAGAAATGAATATCCAACAGTGATTGGTAATAAAAATATAGAGTAACTTTTTGAAGGTATACTAAAATGAAAACAATGGCAATATAAAGTTATCATGTTTGTTTTGTTTTGTTTAAAAAATTTGCATTGGGGGGAAAAGCGGAATGTTGTTTGAGAGTGATCCGTTTGTAGAAGTAATAGATTGAGAAGGTCTTCCTGTTGGGAAGAAAGGAGTACTAGTGGAAGGAAACAGATTATGGAGATTAGTAAAAGTAACAAAGTGAATGGTAATTGGCTTTCAGATAGCAATCCAATAATGCAATATTTTAGTAATTTGAAGGAAGAAAACAGAGGGATTGAGCATTGGGACTGATATTAAATTAGAGGCTGCTCACACTTCAAGGCCTGGTCCACTGCTCTCGTGATTAAGTAATCTGCTGTCGTGCTGCTGCTCCAGTTTCAACTGTTCTGCCTGCGGCTATGGAACCCTGACCTGTTCACCGGACGTGCTACCTGTCCCAGACCTGCTGTTTTCAACTCTCTAGAGACAGCAGGAGCGGTAGAGATACTCTTAATGATCGGCTATGAAAAGCCAACTGACATTTACTCCTGAGGTGCTGACTTGCTGCACCCTCGACAACTACTGTGATTATTATTATTTGACCATGCTGGTCATTTATGAACATTTGAACATCTTGGCATGTAACATGTTCTGTTATAATCTCCACCCGGCACAGCCAGAAGAGGACTGGCCACCCCTCAAAGCCTGGTTCCTCTCTAGGTTTCTTCCTAGGTTTTGGCCTTTCTAGGGAGTTTTTCCTAGCCACTGTGCTTCTACACCTGCATTGCTTGCTGTTTGGGGTTTTAGGCTGGGTTTCTGTACAGCACTGAATGTACCGCCAGTACATACTGAGCTCAAACAGGCTGTGAGAGACACAGTGGGGAAATGAGGGATAGTTTCTACATAATTGTCTATCAATGCAGCAGGTAAAAGAGATTAAGATTACAAGAGAGTTGTTTACTTTAAAAGGTGCCCACTTCAGTTTTAGGGGACACCATATCATCTGATGTGTCTGAAGTATAAATAATTCTGTATACGCATTGGTTTATTGAGACTTCCTGCCCATGATGCAGTAAACTTGATTAATGATTAACACTTTTTAGGACTGATTAAAATGTAGCATAGCGAAAACTAAGTACATGTTTATTTTCTTTCTTCAAGGACTGATGGAGTGTCTGCTACCAAGTTTTTTTCTTCATGTTTATCAATGATTCTGTATCTCTCCCTTTGAAAGGCTTCCTGAGGCAGGTGTCTTAGGAGTGCAGTTAAAAGTGCCCAGATCCAGCTGTTAAAACCTCTACTGGATCGGTGTCCCACCCCGCGGGACGATTGAGCTAACATAGGCTAATGTGATTAGCATGAGGTTGTAAGTAACAATAACATTTCCCAGGACATAGACATAACTGATATGGGCAGAAAGCTTAAATTGTTGTTAATCTAACTGCACTGTCCAATTTACAGTAGCTATTACAGTGAAATAATAACATGCTATTGTTTGAGGAGAGTGCACAGTTATTAACCTTACCATTTTCAAGTGATCCATAAAGGGACCACTCTGAACATTCCTCAGAATAATTTTTGCCCCACTGTACGTCATGTGACTGCATACATACATGTGTGAGTGTGCAGGCTGTATATTATTATTATTTTTCATAATCCATTATACAAATATTATGTTACTTTAGCTCTAGTAACCCATTATACATTTGTGCTACATCAGAAATAGCTCTACACAAGTGTTCTATTCATACAGGGGTTTGAATATTCACTCTAGTGTTCTATTTAATTAACAGTATCCTCAGAAACAGTACTTTCTCCTTTTAAATCTCCATACAGAATCCCTTTACAAACATTATAAATATTAAGGTTTTCACCTCCACAACGCAGCAACAATCACAGCGCAGCAGCCCGAGTGGTACACATATCTTTCAATGGCTTCTCCTGTCCTGCTGTCCTCCTGCTCACTACCGGTAGATCGATGGGCGGTGGTGGACAGAACCCCTAGATAACGTTATAGATCTAAAAACTCAGCTCAGAATGGTTGGGGTATCAATTCTTTCACGCACTCAGTAATCCTCTTTCACACTGGAGCTAGTCCCTTGACCGCTCTCATTCCCTCTGTACAGTCAGCTTAATATCCACATTTCAATCTTTTAACATCCAAATGTCAATCAATCATTTTATTATCCAAATTCCAATGAGTTTAACACCCACATGTTTATCAATCAGCTTATTATCCACATTTCAATCAGCTTAACAGGTCCTTTCCACACAACCATACACAACTTTTACATACACATTCACTTTTACAGTACTATTCCCAAACACACTCAGTAATCTCCCTTATTAACCATGTGCATCTTCAACAATTCTATGTCGTTACCTCCTATGCACCATATGTACACCATATGAAAAAGTATTCATCCCCTTAGCATTTTTCCTATTTTTTTTGCATTACAACCTATAATTTAAAAAGATTTTAATTTGGATTTCATGTAATGGACATACACACAATAGTCCAAATTGGTGAAGTGAAATGAACATAATTACTTGTTTAAAAAAATAATAATAAAAAAAGAAAAATGGAAAGTGGTGCGTGCATATGTACAGTATACCCCCCCAATGCTAGGAAATCCCCTAAACAAAATCTGGTGCAAACAATTACCTTAAGAAGTCACATAATTAGTTCAATGAAGTCCCCCTGTGTGCAATCTAAGTGTCTCATGATCTGTCACATGATCTTAGTATATATATACACCTGTTATAAAAGGCACCAGAGTCTGCAACACCACTAAGCAAGAGGCAACACAAAGCAAGCGGCACCATGAAGACCAAGGAGCTCTCCAAACAGGTCAGGGACAAAGTTGTGGAGAAGTACAGATCAGGGTTGGGTTAAAAAAAGAAACTTTGAACATCCCACGGAGCACCATGAAATTCATTATCAAAAAATTGAAGGATTATGGCACCACAACAAACATGCCAAGAGAGGGCTGCCCAACAAACCTCACAGACCAGGCAAGGAGGGCATTAATCAGAGATTCAACAAAGAGACCAAAGATAACCCTGAAGGAGCTGCAAAGCTCCACAGCAGAGATTGGAGTATCTGTCCATAGGACCACTTTAAGCCGTGCACTCCACAGAGCTGGGCTTTATGGAAGAGTGGCCATTGCTTAAAGAAAAAGAAGGAAGAACGTACTCTGGTCAGATGAGACTAAAATTGAGCTATTTGGCCATCGAGGAAAACGCTATGTCTGGCTCAAAACCCAACACCTCACCATACCCACAGTGAAGCATGGAGGTGGCAGCATCATGCTGTGGAGATGTTTTTCATTGGTAGGGACTGGTAAACTGGTCAGAAGGAATGATGAATGGTGCCAAATACTGGGAAATTCTTGAGGGAAACCTGTTTCAGTCTTCCAGAGATCTGAGACTGAGATGAAGGTTCACCTTCCAGCAGGACAATGACCCTAAGCATACTGCTAAAGCAACTCTCGAGTGGATTAAGGGGAAACATTTAAAGGTCTTGGAATGGCCTAGTCAATGCCCAGACCTCAATCCAATTGAGAATCTGTGGTATGAATTAAAGATTGCTGTACACAAGCGGAACCCATCCAACTTGAAGGACCTGTAGCAGTTTTGCCTTGAAGATTGGGAAAAAATCCCAGTGGCTAGATGTGCCAAGCTTATAGAGACATACACCAAGAGACTTGCAGCTGTATTTGCTGCAATATGTGGCTCTGCAAAGTATTGACTTTGGTGGGATGAATAGTTATGCACGCTCAAGTTCTGTCTTTATGTCTTATTTCTTGTCTTTCTCAAAAAATATATATTTTGCATCTTCAAGTGGTAGGCATGTTGTGTAAATCAAATGATACAAACCCCCAAAAATGCATTTTTATTCCAGGCAACAAAATATGAAAAATGCCAAGGGGGTGAATACTTTCGCAAGCCACTGTATCTTCACTATACATATAAAATAGCACAGAGTGCACCTTATGCTATTCTCTACCAGTGGCTGCAGGCTATGTAGACATTTCTGTTGTAAATGCCTACAGACAGCTGTCAGCAGGGCATGGTACCAATACTTACCCTCGCTCTAGTCTTCTCTCTAAGACTAGCTCTAGCCTTCTTCCACGTTATATGTATCTTCTGCAGTTCCTCTATATTCTCTACAGTATCCATGGTCCCTGAGCATCTGTAGTCCCTGAGCATCAATAGTCCTAATAGCATCCATAGTCCCAATAGTTACAGCATCTATGGCCCCTACAGCATCTATAGTCGCTCAGCATTTACAGTCCCTCAGCATCCATAGTATCAATAGTTTATAGTCATAAATGCTATGGTCTCTATAGTCTTTATTGTCTTGCCGCTTCCCATACATGTAAATAACACCCTGTATTCACAATTTAAATCTCATATCTCTTCCCTATCTCTCTGTGTCTGTCTGACAACCACCTCCACATCCACATATCCAAATAGAAATGTATTCTCATTAAAACACAGAGCAGAACAAATTATGTTAGGAAGGTTTGTTCCTCCACATCTCATGGTGACAGAGAGACAGACAAACAAACACATCTTGCTGAACTTCGGAGGCCTGTGGATGGGATGGGCTACTTCAGAGCAGCTTTCATCTGGGCCTGGCTGAGAGGAGGGGAAAGGCTTCCCTGTTAAAGAGAAAGGCAGACAGGCCCACCACAGGTAGAGGAGCCACAACTAGGCAGGCCAATCGTTGAGTGAGGTATTGACAGACAGTAAACCACAGTAAGCCCAGCAGCAGTTCTCGTTGTAAACTGGTTCTAATGACATCCTTCTACCAATTAGAGAGAGAGTTGGAGATGCAGGCCACAATCAGAGAAGTAAGCTTCCTCCTCACCATAATACAGCATGACAGCGTAGATCCCTTTTGTCACACCCTTTATTTTTCATCCTTTCAATAACTCTTCATTTTATGGGGATCCTAATTACAGTGTAATTACATATGTAATTACTGACCACCTCATTGATACATCTGTGCAATAAAGGACTATGGAGTCTGCCCAGGCCCAATGGCAAAAATGGGTTTACAAACGGTTCACATAAAAAATTACTTAACAATTAAACATTTAGATATTAGACACATTAATAAACAGTTATGGTTAAAATTGTGAGATCGTCCTTCGTGCCAAATTGTAAGCCTATTAAGCTTGGTTGAATAATGGTTTATAAATGTACTTAAATGGTCGTACGACAGACTCTTAATTTCATCATGTAACCTTGCAAGAGTTTCACTGTTGAGGAACATTCTTACTTTTGGAAGGGATGCATTGGTGCAATTATTTCTTTATCCCAGGAATTAAGATATCATGTCAAGATCTGCCCACCTGTGTGCCACACGACGACCTTGAACGTGCCCACATGTGTTGACACTGACTTCATGTGACAGTGAGCAAAGAACGGTGTCGAGAAGCAGGTCGGTATGCAAAATTGAGATTGCAAAATTAAAAAACACTGTTGTGAACTCGACAAAAACGTCAACACAGGAGAGAGAAAATAAGTTTTACATGCAATTTGTTTAGCCTTTTTGGATACATGAATTCTGCAGGACAATTTAGCATAGATAGTTAGTTAACTAGCCAGCGTTTTCCAGCTAGCTAGCCTTGTGTTGGCTAGCTAGCTAACATTAGCTAGCTAGCTAGCAAACCTTTCAATTATTTTTCTAATCTTGACTAGCTAGCTACCGGCCATGGTCGCTACTCGCTGGCTAAATTCATAGCTAACATTAGCTGGGCTCGATGGTCTTATCAATTATTTGTGGTCTTATCTTCCCTGAACCTGAATCTCAGTGTGTCCGTACCCCAAAGGTATTACGCGAGACACACCCAGCATGTTAACATTAGCTAGCTAGCTAATGTAAACTCACGTAAACTCGTACATTGCCTTGGTCCGTACAATTGCCCATATTTTAGCGCTGCAAAAAAGTAATACTTCCAGATCAACTGTAATGTCAATACCATTGTAAAGCACAATTTCTCCCCTTTCCAACAGAATCAATTACATGACTTAAATGCTTTACTCAAGCAGGCAATGAGCCCAGTCGGGTCTTTTTAAAAATGGCGGGTGGGGAAGCGAAACTAATGCGTGATAGTGAGGAGAGATGTGGTTTGGGAAAATTGCTTTTTTTCACTCGATCTGTCCAACTTATCACCTTATCGCCATCTAAAATGTAAATAAAACACTATAAAGAGTTTATATAATGTGTCATTACATACCTATTTGAAGGTTTGTGTCGAATTTGAATCGGGTTTTTAGGGCGGTGCTAAAGTGATCTTAGAAGTAAACAGCGGCTTTGAGAATGATGATCGCATGCAATGATGACGAATAAAATGACTAGGTATCCCCCCTTACCCCCGTCACTGTCCATTTCTTGTTTTTAACGAATGATAGAAGTGTTACACCTGGTGGAGAGAGATTGTAAGACAGAAATAGTTGCTTTATGCGTGCTGTACGTTACGACATGACACGTCAAGATGTAACGGAGGGTCCGTTTTTTCAACTTTTCTCTAATGCTATAGAGCCATTACCATGTCGATCAACGCTTGAATAGAAACCCAGTTCACACCCCCGATTTTGAAGTCAACACAGTCGCTACAGTCCCATTAGCTTTCTTTGTAGCCTTGTTTGAATGTTGCGGTTGCGCACATTTGTATGGAATGGGGTGAGTTTACGTTACTTTTGTCAACACACTATGACGAGTAATGTTAGCTAGTTCCTTTTCAATGTAGCTAAATGTAGCTTATTAGTGTTAGCAAGCACTGTTAATGCTAGCTGGATAACACAACTACTAGCAAGACCTAGCCTAAACTATAGAAATTATGATTATGATGATAACTAATATAGGGTAATGTACAGTGTCTATGATACATTGTCATACATTCTTCTTGTCTACCACAGGCTTCAGACTCCAGGATGTGAAAATGCTTACAAGAAACAAATAGATGAAGACAGAGTTGTCAATTTCCATTGTTCCTTGTAATATCAAGGGTAGAGTCACCACTAGTTATTTTTCTGTTATTGAGTAGGCCTATATATTTGTTTAATCAAATTATTAATCTAACAATAAAAATCCTTATTATTTTGTATGAAATTAAATGTCTTTAACTTCTCTAGGGTAGGGGGCAGCATTTGGAATTTTGGATGAAAAGTAAACTGCCTGCTACTCAGGTCCAGGAGCTAGGATATGCATATAATTGGTAAATTTGGATAGAAAACACTCAACAGTTTCTAAAACTGTTAAAATAATGTCTGTGAGTATAACAGAACTGAAATGGCAGGCAAAAATCCATCCATGAAGTGATTTAATTATGAAATGCCTGTTTATCTATTGAAAGCCTATCCACCATACAAAGACTTATGACACAGGTCACGATCTTGATGGCTTCCTCTACATTTGTCATGTTTCTATGAACTTTTATGGTACTTTTTAGATTTTTCATCTGTCTGTTGTGACCGCGCTTTGTTCCAATGTATTACTGAACAAAATGCACCAACAAAGCTGAGGTTTTTGAATATAAAGAGGGACTTCATCAAACAAAACGACATGGAGTCTTGGGAGTGCAACCATACGAAGATCATCAAAGGTAAGTGATATATTTTAACGCTATTTCTGACTTTTGTTACTCCTCTTCTTGGCTGCTAACTGTTTGTAATGATTTGTCTGCTGGGCGCTGTTCTCAGATTATCACATGGTTTGCTTTCGCCATAAAGCCTTTTTGAAATCTGACACAGCGGTTGGATTAACAAGAAGTTTATCTTTAAGCTGGTGTATAACATTTGTATCTTTTATGAATGTTTATTTTGAGAATTTCTGTTTTGTTGAGTTTCACGCTCTACAATTTCACCGGATGTTGTTTGAGACCGTGTTTTACTGAATAAAATACGCTAACAAAACTGAGGTTTTTGGATATAAAGAGGGACTTGATCGAACAAAACAAACATTTATTGGGTAACTGGGAGTTTTATGAGTGTAACCATATGAAGATCATCAAAGGTAAGTGATACATTTTATCGCTATTTCTGACTTTTGTTACTCATCTACTTGGTTGGTTACTGTTTGTAATGATTTGTCTGCTGGGCGCTGTTCTCAGATAATTGCATGGTATGCTTTCGCTGTAAAGTATTTTTGAAATCTGACACTGTGGTTGGATTAACAAGAAGTTCATCTTTAAACCGATGTTCAACACTTGTATGTTTCATGAATTTTTATAATGAGTATTTCTGTTTTTGAATTTGGCGCTCTGCAATTTCACTGTATTTTGGCCAGGTGGGACGGTAGCATCCCACACCCCTAGAGAGGTTTTAAGAGTTTATTTGGAATACAGCAGCTCTATAAACACTCTTCCGTGGTGCCCCAGTTTATTAACGAGTAAATTGTTGCATGGTTTAATGCAATCACGTAATCAAATGTTAGGTAATCAATTTGATAAAATAGCCTGTCGTATAAATGAATCAGTCAGAGACACGACACTACACCTCTTGAGGTGCGCAAGCACTTTGGATGAAATGATTGAATAACATGTACAGTACCAGTCAAATGTTTGAATGAGTAGGTGTGTCCAAACTTTTGACTGGTAGTGTATGTGTACATTTATTTTGCAATGCTCATTCAGAGAAAGATAAGATCTCATGATCAAAATACCAGTGTCTGATTAGAGCAAAACATTAATTTACATTCTAGTCATTCATCTTGAAATGTTTTATCGTTTTAGAATGGATGAGAAAATATTTGGGTCATATGCCCAAGCTCGAAAGATCAATCAACATTGCTTGATTAAAACAGTCATTTTAAATTAAATCTTGACATTTTTTATCGTCTTCCTTTGTAATCTCAAAAATGTTTATCGTCTTTGTTTGTTTGACTGAGGAGATGTGTGTGTCATGTTCTGTAGCTCAAGCAGCAGAGAAGCCATTTCAGGCCACATTCACTTTGGACTGGAACAAAAGATATATTTCACTTTGGTATTATTCTGACTAACTGTCATCACTTGACTGTTGCAGACATGTACAGCGAGAAATGAATTTAGAATTTATCACCAACGCTCTTTGTTTCTAGATTGATGTAACTGTAGGCCTGGGTGTTCTGCAGTGTTTGCTTGTTTAGGGGCTCTATTCAAACCATGTCGTGGAAGTTCAGCGTTACAGCGTGACCGCTTTTAAACGTCAATGTTCCCGCATATGCGGAGAATGCATTCACAGTGAAAGCTGTATATATCGGCTCAATGGTAAATTACCTTAACATTTTTATTGCGCAATATGTAACACTTCAGCTATACAGATTGAATAGATGTTTGTCTTTATTTTGATAATCTCAGAGCCCAATCTGTCATGAGAGACACCTTTATGTTGATGGTGGCACTTTTAGGAGACACATGGCAGTGGTTGGTGTTTGGCACATATAAGTGTTCCTTTGGTTCATTTTGTTTTTTGTTCTCACGGAAGTCGTCGTGGAAATGACCGGACCAAGGTGCAGTGAGCATACATTTTCCTTTATTTATGTAAATGTCGCCAACAAAACAAGAAACAAAGAAACGATTGTGATGCTTACTAGGGCTATACAGGCCACTAACAAAGACAACTACCCACAACTAAGGTGGAAAAACAGGCTGCCTAAGTATGATTTCCAATCAGAGACAACGATAGACAGCTGTCTCTGATTGAGAACCATACCTGGCCAAAACATAGAAAAAGAAAACATAGAAATAAAGAAACTAGAACGACCCCTAGTCACACCCTGGCCTACCCAAAATAGAGAATAAAAACCTGTCTATGGCCAGGGAGTGACACCTGTGCCAATGGCTTACCCCCTTCAACCAATTCCTAACAGTTGCTTTCTTCTTTGCTCATTTGGTAACAGGGGATGTGCCAATCGTTTTCCCCGTTTGCCCAGTTGGTAGAACGCGACTATGCCAATGGCTTCCCCCCTTCGCCCAGTTGGTAACAAGCGACTGGCAAGTGACTCATTTGAAGTCTATTAAATCTCCCTCTGAAGCAGCCAAATGGGACGGTTTGAACCATACAGTCTCTTCAACAGGGCAAGAGCAGATGGAGCACATTATCTAGACCCGAGTCCTCACACTCTCCTGGATACAGCTACTAAAGGAGAACAGGATAGGTTTTTGACAAAATAGGAAAGTATTCTTCTAACCATATGGTTGCCCTTGGCTTGGTTTGGTATCTTCCCTGCTTGAAAACAACAGGAGATATGCTGCTTTTGACAACATAACAAAGTTTCTCTCTTTTTTTTTGTTTGTCTTTGAATATTTCTTTCTTCCTCCGTTTCCTCTTGGTTAGATGCTAGAAATAAACATGTTACTTCATGAGGTCATTATTTCTACATTTCACAGCATGGTCCAGTGAAAATGCAGAACATGTTCAGTTTTACATCAGAAGATGTTCTACAGCACCAGGCTCAGGCTGACTGGCAGAAAACAGCAGCATCTACAGAAGCTGTTATTTCACCTTTTCCCCGCTTGTATGATCACACCTGTTCCCTTCCAGTGATGCTCAATAGAATCAGTCATACCTCCATTTCTGCCTTTCTTTCTTTTCTACCTTGCCGTTGTAACATAACGTTGTACCTTTTCTCCCTCCCTCACATAACCTCCTCATTCTTCTCTTCTGCCCGTTGTAACATAACGTTGTACCTTTTCTCCCTCCCTCACATAACCTCCTCATTCTTCTCTTCTGCCCGTTGTAACATAACGTTGTACCTTTTCTCCCTCCCTCACATAACCTCCTCATTCTTCTCTTCTGCCCGTTGTAACATAACGTTGTACCTTTTCTCCCTCCCTCACATAACCTCCTCATTCTTCTCTTCTGCCCGTTGTAACATAACGTTGTACCTTTTCTCCCTCCCTCACATAACCTCCTCATTCTTCTCTTCTGCCCATTGTAACATAACGTTGTACCTTTTCTCCCTCCCTCACATAACCTCCTCATTCTTCTCTTCTGCCCGTTGTAACATAACGTTGTACCTTTTCTCCCTCCCTCACATAACCTCCTCATTCTTCTCTTCTGCCCGTTGTAACATAACGTTGTACCTTTTCTCCCTCCCTCACATAACCTCCTCATTCTTCTCTTCTGCCCGTTGTAACATAACGTTGTACCTTTTCTCCCTCCCTCACATAACCTCCTCATTCTTCTCTTCTGCCCGTTGTAACATAACGTTGTACCTTTTCTCCCTCCCTCACATAACCTCCTCATTCTTCTCTTCTGCCCGTTGTAACATAACGTTGTACCTTTTCTCCCTCCCTCACATAACCTCCTCATTCTTCTCTTCTGCCCGTTGTAATGTAACATTGTATCTTTTCTGTTGAATCAGTGATACACCTCTCACCTCTATTTCTCTTCTCTACTTGGCCGTCATTCTACTATGACTGTGGCTGACAAGCATGACATCCATTCTTTGATGTAAGGGACTCAACAGGATTTAATGACTGTTAGAGTTATGGTGGATGTGATATGAACAGCAGTGAAGACTGTAACAATCGTGTGTGTCTATGTGTGTGAGCACGGTAGTGATTGCTTTGCATGCTCATTAAGGAACATCCAACAAATGGTAGTAACTGTGGCAACCTCAGGATAATGGCAAGCTCTGTCAAACACACACAGACTTCAGTGTGAAAAAATAACACATTTGTTGTGGCTTGATTCAGAGGGGTTGGGTTAAATGCGGAAGACACATTTCAGTTGAATGCATTCAGTTGCACAACTGACGAGGTATCCCACTTTCCCTTTCCTTCATAACAGCTTTGCACTATACTGTATATCACCCTACAGATGCTCACAAATAACGGCTGGCTGTTGATATGAGAAAGAGGTCAAGTAGGGAGGAATGGTTTTGACCTTAGATAATTGCAGTAAACAAGGGATAGCCTTTAGAATTACATATAAAGGGAGTAGTTCTGCCAAACCAGGTTGAAAAATCCAGTGAGGGACCAATTTTTTGGGGGAAGGGGGTGAATGAAGCACGAAGTTCACAGGAATGTGATGTATTTGTGGTTATGGACGGAGACAGTGTTATGAGGCAGGATGGGCTACAGTGTGTGTGTGTGCCTGCATCCATGTGCGTCGGTGTTTGTGTGTGTCCGTGTGCCTGTGTGTGTTTAAGTCATGAGAACTGACAGGACGTGAACAGAAGGGAGGCGAGAACTGGAAGAAAAAACAAACATATTGTTCCACCTCATCTCATTACTAGCCAAGTGTCCCTCTTCTCTCCTTCTCCCTCCATGCTGCTCTCCTGATGCCTGGCAGAGGAAGAAGGAAGAAGGGAGAGAGGGAGGATGAGAGAGGGGGAGGGAGACAGTGAGGGAGTAAGTGAGGGAGCGAGAGAGAGATGAAGTGGAAGATGTAGGCTGTCTAACAGGAAAGAACCAAGAACAAAGCATGAATATACAAGGTTAGCCTATAACCTGGTCCGAAATCTGTTTGTGCTTTCTTGCCAACTCCTGTGGTCACTGGCATGACATTAATAATCATAGGAGTTGGCAAGACGGCGCAAACTGGGACCAGGCTAACACAATAACGGGTTGCTGAACAGAATTATATAGTATAGAAGTTCTCACATCATATCACATCATATGACATACCACTTTATTGGGGAAAAACGTCAAGATTACTCTGAATGTAATAACACTATTACTGTACACCCTTATGACTGTTTGTCCAGACTTGTGCTTCTACTCAAGCCATGGTCAGTTTCCTATCTTGCTATTGATGACGACGAACATAGCTGCGATGATATGGGAGTTATTTATATCCTTGGCCCATTCTGTATCACTCTGTCTGGCAGTCCAATCAGCAGCATTGACATCACCTTGACTTTGAAGGCTGTTGCCCACCTTCTATGGAAACTTGACATACCTTATATTGTCCAGAGGAATATCAAGTCAGAACTAGATAGAGGGAGATTGAATGCTGCCTGTCAGCCGAACAATTTGAAAAACCACAAAGTGTGATGTGGAAATTGAAGCGATGACTCTCTGAGGTTCTTTCCATTCCAAAGATGGGATTGATCTTTTGAAAGGGATAGGTGTGTGCGTGTGGGTGGGTGTGTGTGTCACGTTCTGACCTTTATTTCCTAAGTTTTGTCTTTATTTAGTATGGTCAGGGCGTGAGTTGGGGTGGGCAGTCTATGTTTGTTTTTTCTATGTTGGGGTTTTGAGTTCAGCCTAGTATGGTTCTCAATCAGAGGCAGGTGTCGTGATTGAGAATCATACTTAGGTAGCCTGGGTTTCACTTTTGAGTTGTGGGTGTTTGTTTTCCGCGTGTGTGTTTGTTGCCACACGGCACTGTTTCGGTTTCGTTCGTTTCACGTTTATTGTTTTGTAGTGTTCAGTTTATGTCTTTTAATAAACGTTATGGACACTTACCACGCTGTGCTTTGGTCCACCGATCCTTCTCGCTTCTCCTCCTCAGAGGAGGAGGAGGAATGCCGTTACAGTGGGTGCATGTGTTAACCTGAAGTCTTTGAAGCTGACCCCATAACTACTCATAACAACCGACCCCATAACTACTCATAACCACCGACCCCATAACTACTCATAACCACCGACCCCATAACTACTCATAACCATCGACCCCATAACTACTCATAACAACCGACCCCATAACTACTCATAACAACCGACCCCATAACTACTCATAACAACCGACCCCATAACTACTCATAACCACTGACCCCATAACTACTCATAACAACCGACCCCATAACTACTCATAACCACCGACCCCATAACTACTCATTCTATCGAACCACAATAGATAGAAAATTATATATAACAAAACTCAAATGGAAGGAGTTAGCATTTTGGCGCAGTCCAGGCAGTGCTGAGGGGGAATCTGGTTAACCCCTTATGTAACAAATATCAGAAATTCCCTTTTGTGTCCTAAATAGTGTCCTATTCTATATTTAGAGCACTGCTTTTGACCAAAGCGCTAGCAGTATACTGAATAAGGAGTAGTCTGCCATTTGGGACTAAGACAATGCTTTGACTTTCATTTCCCAACAGGCCCAATCTGTCAGCAGCTCCACTGGGCAGTTTGAAGTACTCAACATGTAATTGTGGGTAATGGAGGTGGCCTCAGGCAGAGTTAGAATGTGTGTGTGTATGTGTATATATGTGTGATATTTCTGTCTGTCTTTCTCTCTTTCTTTTTAAAAATTTCCCACCTATCTGTCTGTCTGGCTGTCTGCCTGCATGTCTGTTTGAAGCACCTCAAGGCAACAGTGAGCTAATGTTTGTTTCTCTCACGCTCCCGCTCCCCCTCCCTGGCGCTCGAAGGCACCAGGCTCCCCAGCATTACGCACTCCTGCCACCATCAGTAAGCACACCTGCCTTCCCTCGTCACGCGCATCAGTGTATTATTGGACTAACCTGGACTCAATCACCGGTTAATTACCTCCCCTATATTTCTCAGTTCCCCACTGCTGCATTAATGTTAGTATGTCGTTGGTACCCGTGTGTTGACGCTGTTCCTGTCTTATTACCTGTCTGTTCCGCATTAAACTCCCTGTACCTGCTGCCGATCTCCAGCGTCGGTCCTTTCAGTTTCTTTCTTGAGGGAGGTTTCTCACCAGCACTGTAGATGTCCATGTACCACAATAGGTTGAGAGTAAGTATTGCATGCAGTACAGATATTAAGTACAGAAATATAAACGTTTAATATCATTTGATAGAAATCACAGTTTCGAATGGACAGGGATGGATAGTCATATCAATACTAACCTGTTTGCATTGATAGAAATCTGCAGAGAACCACGTCTCATTCTCAAACACTTCCTGATATTTTGTTATAGCAAATGTACAAACTTTTAAAAACTATACACTGCAACCCACTGACAGAGCTGTTATTAGTGCTACAGTAATTTATTCTTTCTTCGTCAATGCGTCTTTGGTTCTGGTAACGAAACTCTCACCAGTTGTCTGTAAAAAACATAAAAATGCCTATCCAAACCCTGAGCACGTCAGCCCCAAAGACTCGGCAGGTCTGGCAGCAGTCTGTTGGTCTCTCTCTCTCTCTCTCTCTGTCTCTCTCAGTATCGCTGTACGGAGACCCTCCATGAATTCAAACACTGCAGGTGGCATGAATTTAACCAAAAGGAAATCTCCTGGCTTGTCAAGCTGCTTTCTGGGCAGGACACTGTTTGTTACTACTGGCCACCTGGCTGTCTGCTTCAGTTCTGGCCCCGGAGGGTTTAGCAGACGAGTTAACACATAGAGGGGTTAACCAGGTTCAGCTAAAGATTAAAGGGGTGCCAAAACATAATGTAGCCACAGGCTGGTTTAGTTCAACAGAATAACGAAGATATGCATCATAGCTATGTAATGTGCATATGACAAACTACACCTAAGAGCCTTGCAGAAAAAGTATACTTTTTGAGAAGCTTGTCTTGTCGTCGTGATGACATGAATCAATGTTTTGTCTGTGGAACAAGTTGCAGAGGCAGAGTCATCAATCAATAGTTGTTGTTTATTTCTGAAACTTTGCAAAGTGACGCAAGACCATCCTTATCAAGCACATCATCATCTGATAGCCAACTCTTAGGCTTATGTGATAACTTATGACAGAGAGAGAGAGAGAGAGAGAGAGAGAGAGAGAGAGAGAGAGAGAATTCGCTACCACATTTCACTTCCCGCCTGGTTTCTGACTCACCCAGTCTAGACTGGTTCCTGATAAAATGTATGTATTATTTATTAAACACACAGATATTGATCTTCAAATTACCACATAGACATCTCCACTATGTCTCAACAACACACTCACACTAACTACGCGAATAAAACTGTTCCACCCGCATCATTACCTGGTTTAATTGGATGGGTTGACGCTATAAATATGTTATCTTTCAAATTAGAGAACACAGAACTGGCATAATGATGAAATTAAATGTCACAATGAAATGTAACAACAGCTCCTTGCAGACAGACTACACAATTTCTGACCTCCAGGGGTTCCCCAAGATAGCAAGTGAACATGATTTAAGCAATACAAAAATGCAATACAGAAATGTATTGAGTTAATAACGCCTCCTACTAACATGGTCTCCTTTTTGCTTTCTTGAGTAAGGCAGCTCCAAAATACACAAAACAAATGCAGGTGTTTCTGTCACACCCTGATCTGTTTCACCTGTCTTTGTACTTTGCCTTCTACGCAGAGCTGTAAAGAAAAAGCCATATCTCAGACTGGCCAATGAAAAGAAAAGAACACAGCCACTGGACAGAGGAACTCTGCCTAGAAGGCCAGCATCCCGGAGACGCCTCTTGACTGTTGACATTGAAACTGGTATTTTACCGGGTACTATTTAATGAAGCTGCCAGTTGAGGACTTATGGGGCGTCTGTTTCTCAAACTAGACACTCTAATGTACTTGTCCTCTTGCTCAGTTGTGTACCGCGGCCTCACACTCCTCTTTCTATTCTGGTTAGAGATAGTTTGCTCTGTTCTGTGAAGGAGGTACACAGCGTGTTCCTTAAGGTGTACTTGTCTGTTTTTTAAACCTGATTCATCCGATCACGTTTTTGGTCTGATCAGTCAGATTTCTGCTGCCTGCTACTATGATACATCACATGGCGAGGACATTCGCTGTCAAGCTATCAATGTGCATAATATCTAACAAGTAAGGCAAGGGTAGGGAAAAAATATGAAATGCTAATGCACATTCTGACTGAGTGACAGCAAACATGGCTTCCCACTGCAAATTGAGGACTCAGACACACACACAGACATATCCCTCAGCACGCTGCTGCTAATCTGTAGATTTTTTTGCAATGATAACATGCAGGGAGTATTTTGACAAAATCTATTTAGTCATTGTAAAACACTTACAGTTTTTCCGATCACAACTATCATCCAATCTGACCATCAACTGTCAATACGAGTATGGCCATGTCGGCATACTCCTACCAGACACACTTGTCTAAATTGATGGGTCATGTAATAATCTGGCGAAGAGGAGTCTTTTGTTTAGACAAGTAGCTAGCTAGCTAGCTAAACAATTAACCATAATCCTAACCTATACTACTAGCAATACAAATGGATTGTCATAGCTAGCCACCGTGCATGAAATGCTGTAGTATGAATCTGCAGGTAGCTAAAGCTAATAAATTAGGTTCAATGTTAGCTAGCTAGCTAATATCAGGCTTTAACTAGATTTCTGAGATACACATAATATTACAACACAGATCATACGCGTAACATAAGCTTGCGAGCAAGCAAGCTAACGTTGGCTTGCTAGATAGCTAACAGTAAGCAAGCTAACGTTGGCTTCCTAGATAGCTTACAGTAAGCAAGCCAACCCTAACAGTAGGGCTGTAGCAGTCGTGACATTTTGTCAGATGTTATTGTCATGCAAAAGACTGCCGGTCTCACTGTAATTGACGGTTAATTAACATTTAGCATCTCCAGTCCTCCAGACATACAGTGCATTCGGAAAGTATTCAGACCCCTTGACTTTTTCCACATTTTGTTACGAAATCAAAACATATATGGGCTGCATGGTGCAACTACAGGCTATTTATGATTTGAGAAAGGCCCCAGGCTACACAGCGGTTCACTCATCAAATCATATTTCCTTCACCCATCAGACTATTCTCAATTGTATTTTGTCTTTCAATTTAGAATGGCCCATTATCAAATGGGCAGGTGAAAAAGAGACATGTCATCTGTATGCACTCGAATAGCGAATGGAGGCTGCACGCTTTCCCGCAGGTCCATTTTGTAGGCTACTTCGGTTTTATAGCAGAGCATGTGCTTATTATGAGCAGCTGAAAAATAAATACAAGAACACTTATTTCACTCCATGCATCAACCACTGTTTGAGGAGCTGCCTCAGTCTGTATGTCATTGGCTCTCCAACCTTGTTCCTGCAGCTACCCAGTCCTTCATTTGGGAAATCAAGTGAAATCTGTTCGAGAACATCGATAGTAACATGTTTTCGCAACAAAACATTTCACTAGACTGTTGACAGCCGTTTGCGTGCCCAAGAAAGGAATACATGAGCTAGGGGAAGAGATGGAAACGCATGGTGGTGAGATATTCTGTATAGCTAAACGTAATGTGTCACCCAATTAATTATGAAAATGTAAAAAAATCCTTATTACTTGGCTATTCAAAATCAAATACAAATTCACTAATTGTAGGCGAACTGTAAGAGGCCCTGCACAATCAATGAACCAACAACATCGCCTAGGGCAGTTCACACTCAAAAGCTAGACTAATTTTGTACCAAAAACATTTTAAATCTGTTTTGTTTTATGTTTTTCGGCCATTCATAATATGCTGGTAGGGTATGTATTGTATAACTGCACAATCATCATTTTGATTCAGAACGTTTTCTTTTCGGGCTTGGGCTCGTAAGCCTATGCATTAAGTCTAATATTGGTTTGTATATTTTTAATTAATCATCACCTTAGAAAGCGCTGTCCATTTCGTTGTGTTAGGCTAAGAAACAACATCCACAACAACCATGTTTTAACCTGCTGTCTAACTTTTTCCTTACAATTGATCATCACTGTGAGGTAGTTCAATAGTTATGCTGTTTTGATGATAAGTTGTTTGATGTGATGTTCGATTGCATTTGCATTGATGTCAGATTGGTTAGTGGGACAATAGAGCCCTGACACCAGGCCATTAGGACCTGATCGGCTACTACCAAAGCAAGTTCCAGAGTGCTCAAAAAAGGAGATTATAGTGACTCCATAGTCCTATGGAATTTTACTGCAGTCACGACTCATGACTGCCCTTGTGGTGGTAATACAATCACTGCAACAGCCCTAGCTAACAGTAAGCTTTAACTTGCAATGAAAACGACTTTCGGACTAAATTTGAAATGTACAATATCTGAAAATGTAACGAGACTTTTACCTGTGTACATGGTTGAACTGGACCCCCTTTGCTTTAACTCAGTTTGTACAACTTGTTTGGCCCACATTCACATGTCATAAAAAATATTAATATGAGTAGACTGCTGATTGGCCAGCTCATCCTCCTTAGGAGGATGACATCATCCTCTATGAGGAAATAGCAATCGTTTTTTTTAAACGGTCTGTTTAAGATACAAGTTTGAGGTTTATTTTTAACGTACCCTTTTTCTCCCCAATATTGTGATATCCAATTGGTAGTTACAATTGGTAGTTACCATCGCTGAAACACGACCCTGCCAAGCCGCATTGTTTCTTGACACACTGCTCGCTTAACAAGGAAGCCAGCCGCACCAATGTGTCGGAGGAAACACCGACCAGCTGATGACCAATGTCAGCTTGTAGGTGCCGGGCCGCCACAAAGAGTAGCTAGAGCTTGATTGGACAAGGAAATCTTGGCCGGCCAAACCCTCCCCTAACCCGGACGATGCTGGGTCAATTGTGCACCGCCTCATGGGTCTCACGGTCCCGGCCAACTGTAACAGAGCCCGGGATCGAACCCAGGTTTGTAGAGATGCCGTAGAGACCGCTGCGTCACTTGGTGGGTTTTTAAAGTGTTTTTTTCTCCAATGTATGCTTTGGCCATCAATATGATTATAGGATGAATCTACATTATTTGGGTATGAGTTAAAAGTGGATTTTTCACTGGACAGTTATTTTAAAATTGCAACATTTTGTCTCAGCCTCATGGCAAAATGTGTCGAGTAGCAGGATATTAACTCTAAAACTGCTCATGGCAAAATGTGAAGAATAGCATGAGATGAGCTATAAAACAGCACATGCTATGGCAAAATGTGAAGATTAGCATGAGATGAGCTATAAAACAGCACATGCTATGGCAAAATGTGAAGAATAGCATGAGATGAGCTATAAAACAGCACATGCTATGGCAAAATGTGAAGAATAGCATGAGATGAGCTATAAAACAGCACATGCTATGGCAAAATGTGAAGATTAGCATGAGATGAGCTATAAAACAGCACATGCTATGGCAAAATGTGAAGAATAGCATGAGATGAGCTATAAAACAGCACATGCTATGGCAAAATGTGAAGAATAGCATGAGATGAGCTATAAAACAGCACATGCTATGGCAAAATGTGAAGAATAGCATGAGATGAGCTATAAAACAGCACATGCTATGGCAAAATGTGAAGAATAGCATGAGATGAGCTATAAAACAGCACATGCTATGGCAAAATGTTTTGAAATGCAGGAAGTAAACTGTTCCCCCCCATGATAAAAATCCCCCACTTCTCCTTCCACTGATAGTTTTCAAAATACCTGTCCATATATCCCTCAAAATGCCCCTCAAGAGAGGCGTAATATGTCATGTCAAACTGTGTAGAGTTGCAGATAATGCTTTTAAATGTCGCAAAACTAAGACTGTCAACGAAACAAAGACGGTTCTGCCGAGTTGTTCTGCAGAATTATTCAAGGAAGGAAAGAGAGGAAGGCTCCACACCACTTTCTCACTATTTTACCTAGTTATTTACAGACTATCAAATATTGCTCTTTGTAGCTTTGTCAACTATGTGTGTGTTTTCTATACCTGTTCGCACCTCTCCCTGTAGACTTTACAGACGCTCTAAACCCCCTTGGCTGTACAATTCTAATTTAGTGTACCCTGCGCACAGAGCCCTTGTGGAATTATTATTCTCTGGCAGAATCTGGAACTGCCGATCTGCGGTCAAGAACATAGAGTTCATGTCAACCTATGCTGCCCTTCAGTCCCTTGATTTTTTGGCCCTGACGGAGACGTGGATCACCCCAGAGAACACCGCTACTCCAACTTCTCTTTCTTCATCTGACTGTGATTTCTCTCATAGTCCGAGAGCATCTGGTCGTCACGGTGGTGGCACAGGTCTACTCATTTCTCTGGTGGCACAGGTCTACTCATTTCTCGTGTCTTTGGCATCATTAAATGTGAAGACTGTTATTTTATCAAATCAATTCTCTGTAATAATTATTACGTGATTAAACTAATCATGTAAATGTAGTTAACTAGGAAGTCGGGACACCACGGAAAATCTTGAGATTGCAAAGTTATCATTTTCCGAATATAACTCTACAGATTTTTATATCTGATCAATTAGTCTTCTATTATTAATGAGTATTTTTTTTTAACCACATGTCAGTCTCATTCCAAACGTCGTAAATTGTTGGTTATCTGCACAAACTCAGCCTTAATCATCCATACACCAAATCATCCTGTCACAACTTTCGCCGAAGTCGGCTCCTCTCCTTGTTTCGGGCGGCGTTCGGCGGTCAACGTCACCGGCTTTCTAGCCATCGCCGCTCCATTTTTCATGTATCCATTTGTTTTGTCTTGTTCCCTGCACACCTGGTTTTCATTCCCCAATGTATCTACATGTATTTATTCCTCATCATGTCTTTGTGTAAGATTGTTTGTGTTACGTGTGTTGTTGTTGACGCGCCAGACTGGTTTGTTTTTTTCCCATGGTATTTCACGAAGATGTTTATTGTTAACTTGTTATGGCTGCAATCCCCCTATCGGCATAAGTGTCATCAACAACCGCTGAATAGCATAGCACTACATTCAATAAATATTACTACAAATATTTATATTCATGAAATCACAAGTGCAATATAGGAAAACACAGCTTAGCCTTTTGTTAATCCACCTGTCGTGTCAGATTTTTTAATTATGCTTTACGGCGAAAGCAATCCAAGCGTTTGTGTAAATTTATCGATCGCACGACAAAACATTAAGTACACTTAGCATCAGGAAGCTTGATCACGAAAATCAGAATTGTATTTTATTTTTTTATTTTTATTTCACCTTTATTTAACCAGGTAGGCTAGTTGAGAACAAGTTCTCATTTGCAACTGCGACCTGGCCAAGATAAAGCATAGCAGTGTGAACAGACAACACAGAGTTACACATGGAGTAAACAGTTAACAAGTCAATAACACAGTAGAAAAAAAAGAAAAAAAGAGAGTCTATATACATTGTGTGCAAAAGGCATGAGGAGGTAGGTGAATAATTACAATTTAGCAGATTAACACTGGAGTGATACATGATCAGATGGTCATGTACAGGTAGAGATACTGGTGTGCAAAAGAGCAGAAAAGTAAATAAATATAAACAGTATGGGGAAGAGGTAGGTAAAATTGGGTGGGCTATTTACCGATAGACTATGTACAGCTGCAGCGATTGGTTAGCTGCTCAGAAAAGCAATCAAATTAATTGTTTACCTTTGATGATCTTTGGATGTTTTCACTTACGAGACTCCCAGTTACAAAACAAATTTTGGAATGTAGTAGAATTTGGCGGGAATTCCTTTGTTCTACTGTGAAACTCTCTATCTCCATACTGCATGGCCAGGGAGAGTCTCTTTACTGAATTTATGACGTGAGGGAGAGGGGGGTTGTTCACACCTCTGCTAGCCAATTCACTAAAAGGGCTAGCGTCATGAAACTCCTAAGTGGAGATTTTCTCTTTTCTCCCTCTCTCACCTGTCTATCTCCTCATTTGAATTGTCACTAGTACACTAACGCTTAACATAATTGTCGTCTATCACCCACCAGGTGCCCTTGGAGAGTTCCTCAATGAGCTTGACACCTTGATAATCTCATTTCCTGACGATGGCTCACCGCTCTTTGTACTTGGCGACTTCAACCTCCTGACGTCTGCCTTCGATTCATTTCTACCCAACTCTCTCTCTAACTACTCTCTCCTCTTCTATCCTATCATCTCTCCCTTCTGCTAAATCTCTGTCCTTCCTGTCTCCTGATTCTGCGTCTTTGAACCTACTCTCCTCCCTTTCCCATCCTACGACTCGCACTGTCCCCTTTCCTCCCCTCATGCCCCATGGCTAGTGACTCATTGCGAGGTTACAGAACAGGGCTGCGGGCAACTGAGCAAAAATGAAGGAAAAATAAACTTCCGAGGACCCATCATCCCTCCTTCTTTTCCTCTGTATCCACTGCTAAAGCCACTTTCTACCACTGTAAATTTCGAGCTTCTGCCTCTAACCATAGGAAACTTTTTCCACCTTTTCCTCCCTCCTTATATCCTCTTAAGGATACGGAGACGCTAGCGTCTCAATTGGCCAATTGCCTGGGGAAATGCAGAGCGCCAGATTCAAATAAAATTCTATAAAATTCAAACTTTCATTAAATCACACATGTAAGATATTCAATTAAAGCTACACTCGTTGTGAATCCAGCCAACATGTTAGATTTTAAAAATGCTTTTCGGCGAAAGAATAAGAAGCAATTATCTGATAGCATGCACCCATCTGAACCAGTAGTAAACAAAAGAGCTAGCGTAGCAGGCGCTACACAAAACGCTGAAATAAAATATAAAACATGCATTACCTTTGACGAGCTTCTTTTGTTGGCACTCCAATATGTCCCATAAACATCACAATTGATCCTTTTTTTCGATTAATTCCGTCCATGAATACCCAAAATGTCCATTTATAAAGAACGTTTGATCCAGAAAAAAACTGCTTACCAAAACACAACGTCACTACAAAACATTTCAAAAGTTGCCTATAAACTTTGCCAAAATATTTCAAACTACTTTTGTAATACCACTTTAGGTATTTTTAAACGTTAATAATCGATCAAATTGTAGACGGGGCAATACAGCAAGTAAACAAACCATGCTCCTTTTTTCGTCTTGCGCAACTCTCAACAGTGTAATCTTGTTCCAGGATGTGCTTCTTCTTCGTTGCACAAATGATTAACTTCAACCAAATTCCAAAGACTGGTGACATCCAGTGGAAGTCGTAGGAACTGTAAAATGGTCCCTATCAAATATCCTTTGGCAAAGACAGCCGAGGGAACGGTCAGAGGCGAAAAAGAAAAAATCTGAACAGTTAGTCCTTGGGGTTTTGCCTGCTACATAAGTTCTGTTATAGTCACAGACATGATTGAAACAGTTTTAGAAACTTCAGAGTGATTTCTATCCACACCTACTAATCATATGCATATCATATATTCCTGGCATGTGTAGCAGGAAGTTGAAATTGGGCACGCTATTTATCCAAAAGTGAAAATGCTGCCCCCTATCCCAAAGAGGTTTTAATCCTCCCCCTCCATTCTCCCTCTCTGCAGATGACTTTGTCAACCACTTTGAAAAAAAGGTTGATGACATCCGTTACTCATTCACTCAGCCTATTGAGTCCACTGGTCTCACTCACACAGAACTACCCTACGCCTTGACCTCCTTCTCCCCTCTCTCTCCAGATGACATCCAGCAACTACTTAGGTCTCGCAGCTCAAAAACCTGCCTGCTTTACCCCATCCCCACCTCCCTTCTCCAGATCATCTCTGGAGATCTTATCCCATTCCTCACTTCCCTCCTCAACTCATCCCTGACCACTGTCTGTGTCCCCTCTGACTTCAAAATGTCCCGAGTTGCTCCCCTCCTCTAGAAACCAACACTCGACTCATCTGACTCCAAAAACTCTAGATCTGTATCCCTTCTTTCTTTTATTTACAAAACACTTGAGCTTGCTGTCTCTGATCAACTTTCTTGTTATCTCTCTCAGACCGATCTTCTTGACTCTACCAGTTAGGCTTCAAGATGGATCACTCAACTGAAGGCTCTCCGCACTGGCAAAGTTGACTCTCTCCTCTGTACTCATCCTCCTATATCTATCAGCTGCCTTTAACACAGATAACCATCAGATCCTCCTCTCCACCCTCTCAGGGCTGGGCATCTTAGGCTCTGCATGCTCTTGAATTGCATCCTACCTGGCAGCCGCTTTTACCATTTGACGTGGAGTGGATATGTACTCTGCAAACATCAAAGCAGTGACCCACTCCTGCAGGTTCTTGCTCTACAACATCCATAGAGTACAACCCTACCTCACACAGGAAGCTGTGCAGGTCCTAATCCTGGCACTTCTCCCGTCTGGACTACTGCAACTCACTGTTGGCAGGGCCCCCCACTTGTGCCATAAAACCCCTGCAACTAATACAGAATGCTGCAGCCTGCCTGTTTTTCAAACTTCCCAAGTTCTCTCATGTCACACCACTTCTACGCACCCTCCACTGGCTTCTGGTTGAAGCCTGCATCCATTGCAAGACCATGGTACTTACCTACGGAACAGCAAGAGGAACCGCCCCTCTCTACATTCAGGCTATGCACAAACGCTACACCCAAACCCAAGCACTCTGTTCTGCCGCTTCAGGTCTCTTGACCCTCCCACTCCTACGGGAGGGCAGCTTCCTCTCAACCCAGTATAAGCTCTTCTCTGTCATGGCAACCCAATGGTGGAACCAACTTCACCCTGAAGCTTGAACAGAAGAGTCTTTGCCCATCTTCCCGAAAACATCTGAAACCTTACCTCTTCAAACAGCATCTTAAATAATCCTCCTCCTCACCCTGACCCCCCCCCCTCCCTAAAAAAACACAAATTAACCAGCATTTGCACTTGACGACCCCCTTCTACTTTCTATGGCTGTGATACGTGGTTGTCCCTCCAGGCTGTCTTAAGATGAATGCACTAACTGTAAATTGCTCTGGATTAGAGCGTCTGCTAAATTATTAAAATGTTAATGTAAAATGTTTTTAAAAAATACGAGGAGGACCCATCTACTGTTCGTTCCCCCCAATATCTACATCACAATCTCGCTTGTGCTGTCGTAATTGATGGTGCTTCAGTGTTTATTCCCCCTGTTTTTTATAACACAGCAGTGCCAGTGACAGTTTTGTACAATACAGTGTCACCTCATTGTCTGGAGACTTTGTCTCATAAACTGACTCTACTGTAATTTGTCTTCTCCCTTTGGACATGTCATGTCATGTACCAGGAGATTGTCATGCCCTGACCATAGAGAGCCCTTGTTTCTCTATGGTGTAGTAGGTCAGGGCGTGACTAGGGGGTATTCTAGTTCATCATTTCTATGTTGTGTTCTAGTTTATATTTTCTATGTTGGTGTTTTGTATGATTCCCAATTAGAGGCAGCTGGTAATCGTTGTCTCTAATTGGGGATCATATTTAAGTAGATATTTCTCCCACCTGTGTTTGTGGGATATTGTTTTGTGTTTTGTGCCTGTGCACCACGTAGTCACGTTTAGTTGTTCGTTTATTGATTTATTGTTTTTCCTTTAAGTTTCACTTTGCAATAAATATGTGGAACGCAACATCCGCTGTGCCTTGGTCCCGTTCTTACGACAACCATGACAGAGATAATATTTCTCTTCATAAGACCATCCATGACATGTCAGTGACATACAGTGCCTAGTGAAAGTCAAAACATTTATTACTTTGAAAAAAATCCTACTGATGTACACAACGTACTCCACATTTTACCTGCGAAAGAAAAATTATAGTACACTTTTCAAATTCGATTGGAAAATAAATACAATTTATTCCTTTTTAAATAACATTTGAAGGCAGCTTATATTGAAGACAGTTCGAAGGGGTGTGTAGACTTTCACTAGCGACTGTACATGGTGGGATGAGGGGGAAAACCTAGCAGTACATAGGAAAGAACAACAGTACGTCAGTGGAGGCTGGGGAGCTATAGGAGGACGGACTCATTGTAATGTGTGGAATGGAATAGATGGAATGGCATCAAATATGTGGTTGCCGTGTGTTTGACACCATTCCATTTATTCCATTCCAGCCATTGAAATGAGCCTGTCCTCCAATAGCTCCTCCCAGCAGCCTCCTCTGGACTACACACAGTACTGCTTCAAGTCTTCAACCCATCATAGACTGTTAATAACCACCCATTGTTTTTTTTAAATATGAAAGCAGTAAGCAGGAGCCACTTCCTACTCTCCCTTATATCATTTCTTAATTGTATTCATTAGTGTACCTGAATTTGGGAAGAATCAGGGCTGAAAGCCCCATTAGAACATCCAGCACCCTGAGACCAGAGGAAACATCATTACCGGACTGCTTCACCTCCATGTGTGTGTTTGTGTGTGTCTCTAAACACAGGACCCACCCACCATTGCCATAATTACAGTGACCCCTTGTCCTTATCAAAGTAATGGCCTGTTCATTTGAAACCCTTCATCTTCTGTACGACTGTGTTTGTGTAATGGCCTGTTCATTTGAACCCCATAACCCCCTCATTTTCTCTCCCCACCATTCAGCACTAATGGCTGTAGGCGTTAGGCTGTTGAATGATAGCTGTGGATTGTAATGATTTTTTAAAACAAAAAACCCCCAATGTTTTTAATTAAGTGAAACCTGGCTAATTATTGATAGTGGCACACAGAGCTGTGTTGCCGGGGCCAACTGTGTTAGGGAGGGTGTGGGGTGTGATAAAGGTCGAGCTGATCACCTTATAAAGATAAAGATAAAGATCACCTTTTGATCAAAAGCACCATTACCTTGCTTCCTTACTTTAGTTTAATGGTTTAATACCCTTGAATGTCAAACTATGACAAATTAAAGGGATACCTCAGGATTTTTGGAATTAAAAACCTTCCAACCCAGAGTCGAATTCATGGATACCATTTTTATGTCTCTGAGTGCAGTTTGAAGGAAGTGGAAGGTATTATATTGTTAGCTTAGTGCAATTGCTGGAAGACTGGCTAGTAGTTCCTGGAGATTTACAGCAATAGTGCTAATCTAAGGATATGCTACCTTCAACTCCCTTCAAACTGTACGCAGAGATATAAAATGGTATCCATGAGTTCATTCTGAATTCCCCAAATTCCGAAGTATCCCTTTAAGTTGGTATAAATGTTTTCATAGTTGAAGTGTCATCCAAAGTTTAGATTATCAAAACCTCACTGCGTGTTGTTGAAAGACAGTTTAAGTGTTTTGAATAAGATAATGATGATTTTTTTGTCATGTGTGAGTCTGAAAGTTGACTGGAATAACTGTTGGAAGCAAGAAAGTGAATATGTGCTATCTATGGTTATCATATCTTTAAAGCCTAGCAAATATAAATGTAAATTGTAAATGTTTTCTTGTCTGTAATGTTAGTTTCTTGTCAGACCCCAGGAAGACCAGCTTTCATCATGGCATCAGCTAATGAGGATCCTGTCACGGCTGTTGAAAGGAGAGGACCAAGGTGCAGCGTGGTGAGTGTACATTTTCGTTTATTTAATCAAAATGACACCGAACAACACAAATAACACTACAAAAACAAACCGTGAAGCTCAAAGGCTTCCCACAAAGAAAGGAGGGGAAAAAGGCTACCTAAGTATGGTTCCCAATCAGAGACAACGATAGACAGCTGTCCCTGATTGAGAACCATACCCGGCCAAAACATAGAAACACTAAATCGTAGAAAACGAAACATAGAATGCCCACCCCAAATCACACCCTGACCAAACCAAATAGAGACATTAAAAGGCTCTCTACGTTCAGGGCGTGACAGATCCTAAAAAAAATCTAAATCAAATCAAACGTGTGCCACGGGTTGATTCACTGTTGTGGTCATCCTGTCTGGGTTGGCGCCCCCCCCTTGGTTTGTGCCGTGGCGGAGATCTTTGTGGGCTATACTCAGCCTTGTCTCAGGATGGTAAATTGGTGGTTGAAGATATCCCTCTAGTGGTGTGGGGGCTGTGCTTTGGCAAAGTGGGTGGGGTTATATCCTTCCTGTTTGGCCCTGTCCGGGGGTGTCCTCGGATGGGGCCACAGTGTCTCCTGACCCCTCCTGTCTCAGCCTCCAGTATTTATGCTGCAGTAGTTTATGTGTCGGGGGCTGGGGTCAGTTTGTTTTATCTGGAGTACTTCTCCTGTCCTATTCGGTGTCCTGTGTGAATCTAAGTGTGCGTTCTCTAATTCTCTCCTTCTCTCTTTCTTTCTCTCTCTCGGAGGACCTGAGCCCTAGGACCATGCCCCAGGACTACCTGACATGATGACTCCTTGCTGTCCCCAGTCCACCGGGCCATGCTGCTGTTCCAGTTTCAACTGACCTGAGCCCTAGGACCATGCCCCAGGACTACCTGACATGATGACTCCTTGCTGTCCCCAGTCCACCTGGCCATGCTGCTGCTCCAGTTTCAACTTCCACCTGACTGTGCTGCTGCTCCAGTTTCAACTGTTCTGCCTTATTATTATTCGACCATGCTGGTCATTTATGAACATTTGAACATCTTGGCCATGTTCTGTTATAATCTCCACCCGGCACAGCCAGAAGAGGACTGGCCACCCCACATAGCCTGGTTCCTCTCTAGGTTTCTTCCTAGGTTTTGGCCTTTCTAGGGAGTTTTTCCTAGCCACCGTGCTTCTACACCTGCATTGCTTGCTGTTTGGGGTTTTAGGCTGGGTTTCTGTACAGCACTTTGAGATGTACGAAGGGCTATATAAATAAATTTGATTTGATTTGATTTGCTATCTTTACTACACTCCTGAATATGTCCTGTAAAAGTCGTCTTATGTCACATCTTTCAACACAGACAATACATGGACTACATGTAAATCCTTCTGATCAAAAGTTAATGACTTAAAGGGCAATACCACTCAAAAACAACATTTTGTTATTTGTTTCATTCGTCCACTGTTGATACAGTCCCAAAATGTTTTGCATGTCAGCAATCAAGTTTAAGATATAAAACTTTCAAAATACAGAAAGTGTCACAGTATGATACGTTTTGCATTATGCAACAAACACAAAAAGTAAGACCAAAACTTTAAGAACTCTCAGTTTGTCCTCTCACCAGGACACAGTCAGTGGCACCGGTGTCAGATCTCCTTCAAAATGCTCAGAAGGATTGGCTCAGCAGGTACTAAAGTCCTATCAAACATACCATTACTCCTACAGAACATGGCCATTTTCAAAATAACATTACAGACAAGCACTGCATAACAGTGTCATCACGCCATGCACTGCAGAACAAAGAGGAGGAATGTTAGTTTGGTCAGGTTTAAGGAGGGTGGCAGTGGTGATTAAAGTGGATATCCATGTAACTGCCTTAATAAAGGAAACACCGACATAAAGTATCTTAATAGGGCGTTGGGCCACCCCAACGGGCCAGAACAAGCCAGAACAGCTTGGCATAGATTCTACAAGTGTCACGCCCTGACCTTAGAGATCCTTATTATTCTCTATGTTTGGTTAGGGCAGGGTGTGACTCAGGTGGGAAAGTCTATGTTTTCTATTTCTTTGTTTTTGGCCATGTGTGGTTCCCAATCAGAGGCAGCTGTCTATTGTTGTCTCTGATTGGGGATCATATATTAAGTTGTCATTTTCCTTTTGGGTTTTGTTGGGATCTTGTTTTCTACCTTTAAAGAACTGTGCGATTTCGTTTTTTTTTTGTCTTTTTTATTTTGGTGTCATCAATAAAAAGATGATGTACGCCTACCACGCTGCGCCTTTGTCCACTCTTCATTCTACAAACGAGAGCCGTAACAACAAGTATCTGCTACTCTATTTGAGGGATGCGATACCATTCTTCCACAAGAAATTCAACCCAAATTGTTGATGATGGTGGAAACGCTGTCTCATATACTGCTCCAGAATCTCCCATAAGTGTTCAATTCGGTTGAGATCTGGTGACAGAAGGCCACGGCATATTGTTTACATAATTATCAAACCATAAAGTGGCCACTTGTGCCCTGTGAATGTGGGCATTGTTTTCCTAGCCATGGTAGCCAAAATAATGGCCTGCCTAGCATTTTTATACATGATCCTAAGCATGATGGGATGTTAATTGCTTAATTAACTCAGGAAGCACCTGCTTTCAATATACTTTGTATCCATAATTTACTCAAACGTTTCCATTATTCTGTTAGTTACCTGAAGATTTTCCATTTACTGTATATGTCCTTTTTGATGGCAGATAAGGGCAGTTTAATTCAAGGCTTCTGAGACCTGTTGCTATGGCTAATCGTTTTTATTCTGTATCATATTATTTCTGTATTTATTTTTCCCAAGCTGAAATATGATCTTGGAAATAATAAGGATCATCATTTCATAGTACCTGCTTTTAGAAGGAGGAGAAACATCATTCACCCATTAATATTTGATCACCACCAAGAGCAGAAAACTATAAGCATGTAAACTGTGTAATAAAGGACCGATATAATCATATTAAAGGAATTAAATTGCTCTGTTTTAATACCCAATTAAAATGAAACACTGTCAATTCATAAGGATTTGTAAGACCCTTATTCTATAATAATGGACAGAGCCCAGTCTTAAAGTCAATCAGCAGAGTTTATTCACGAGAGTACTGAACACGATACAGTTTACCACAGGTTATAAACTGAAAATGACATCATTAGTTTCAGCACCAACCCGTGCCATCTCCGTTCCAGTACAAAGGCTGTATCTCAAGCCTTCCCACATCCGTCTCCCTACCAATTTAATATAATTTATGAGCCAAGGTCTTATCGTGTAGATAAGCATTCTAGCCAGTCTGAAGATATCGTTCATTCATTTCTACCAAGGAACAGACAGTCATTGTTCTAACTCTTGACCACATTCACACACATTATATTCAGTACTGGGATCAAGAAAGAAAACTCATACATATACAGTAACATTATAGTATTCTGATTAATACATATACAGTAACATAATAGTATTCGGATTAGTACATATACAGTAACATAATAGTATTCTGATTAGTCAGTCCTGATTGAAATGTATACATAATTAGTCATCATTGATAAAAATTCCCTTAACAAATCATTAGATTCATGTAGTGTAACCGTGGAGACAAGATGCATAGATTGGTCCTAATAGAAAGGTTCAACCTACTGTAAGTAACCAATGTTTTTGATAATGATAATGTGATAATGATGGCATTGAAGAGTTTTAATTGGGTATGGGATCAATGATTGATCATCATGCAAGATAGGGGCAAATATTTGCGGGGAATGCACTCTCCATACTCTGATCCTCAATCTCTTCATCTCTCCCATCCTCTCTCTATCACCCTCAATGGTTGTCTAAAATAGAGCTATTGCATTGTTTCACTCAGTCTGAACTACATAGACAGATGCTAACTGCATGGCGCAGCGGTCTCAGTCACTGCATCTCAGTGCTAGAGGCATCCCTACAGACCCTGGTTCGATTCCAGGCTGTATCACAACCGGCCGTGATTGGGAGACCCATAGGGTGGCGCACAATTGGCCCAGCATCTGAAACAAGGCTGAGTATAGCCTCCCCCATCGCACGAGCTCGAGGGGGGGCACAAAATTGGACAGGAAGCTCACGTCAGTGACTCATCCCACTCAAGTTCAGAATAGCAAAAAAAGCCTTGCACAACGTGACACACCCCTTCTAAGGACGGCATGGGAGAGCACTAGTAATAGGGTCAGATGCAGAGAATCCCGGTGGAGAGAGGGGAGCCGGCCAGGCAGAGACAGTAAGGGCCGTTGCTGTCACTGTCACTCCACTGCCTTGCCGTTCACCTTCACACCCCCAGGCCAGACTACACTCAGTCATAGGACCTACTGGAGAGACATTCACCCCTGAATGGCCCTTGCCCCTGAAGAGGGATGAATGGCCCTTGCCCCTGAAGAGGGATGAATGGCCCTTGCCCCTGAAGAGATGATGAATGGCCCTTGCCCCTGAAGAGGGATGAATGGCCCTTGCCCCTGAAGAGGGATGAATGGCCCTTGCCCCTGAAGAGGGATGAATGGCCCTGAATGGCCCTTGCCCCTGAAGAGGGCCCTTGCCCCTGAAAAGGGATGAATGGCCCTTGCCCCTGAAAGGGATGGGCCCTTGCCCCTGAAGAGGGATGAATGACCCCTGAAGAGGGATGAATGGCCAAGATTTGCTGAGGCCCTTGCCCCTGAAGAGGGATTTAAGAGGGATGAATGGCCCTTGCCCCAAAAATTGCTAGACTGCTAAAGAAACAGGATCAATTTACCGCCCCAAAATTGAAATAAATAATTATGACGAACAGCATGGTGTGAAATGAAACTGTTACATTATATGCAATGTCTATATCTGTCTTCTCTACGGCCTCTACATGATTGAATCGTCAACCCTCAGGATGGGGACAGACATCTCAGTATGGAAACTTTTTTTCTCGTGACAGGTAGGCCTGCATTTGCTGCAGCATAGTTTATGCCACAAGTAATATAAATAACAAATGCGCGTCTAATTCACATATCTCCATCTGGCTTTCGGAATCACCATATTTTTGTTGTTGTAAAGATATGTTTTTTAAAATTGCATCTGCAGAGTTTCAAATACTGTTGCTTTAATCAGTGCACGTGCGATCACTCTCTCACAGTCTTCCCCTTTCTCCATCAAATCCATTCAAATAGCATCCAAAATACATAATACTGTTCTAGATTGATATACAGCCCTATATACTGTACATATGGCCTAGCCTACCTCTTTCAAGTAAGACATTCAATGCAGTATTAGCCTTATATTTAGCTCATTAATGATGGGTTATGCATAATAAGCAACTAACTTATAGCCTCTGTCCCTTGCGTAATATGCACGCACCTGTGCTCCTCTGGCCTCTCTCCTTAAAAAAAAACGCTCCTTAGCTCTTGGAGGCTACAGCAGTTGTGTGTTGAGACCCTCAACCATCGAATCTTCATGAAGAGAAGTGAAAGCCTTCTGCATCTAAATCTAGTCATATAATGAAGATAAGGACAAAGAAACGTATGTCATTAGAAACTTATTTCATAGAAAACTTATTTCATTTAACTGTTGAAAGCGAGGAAGGAATGAAGCACCAATAGAAAGAGAAAGAGGAGGAAGGCTGATAACATTAGAGGAAATATTATGAAAGGTATATATGCGTCAGCCTACTAATTATACAAATAGGCCTTAGTATTTTTCCAAATGAAAATCAAATTCGCTAGCTTATACTCATAACTTTGTAGGCTGCATGTGCTGCACCAGAATCACATGTTCTCTCTCTGCTTTATCATGCTTTGAACAATGTGTGTAATTCCAGTCCATATAAAACAGTATAATACAATCCAGTATAGTAATACAGTTCACACTCAAAAATATCAGCCTATTGATATGCTTTATAATGCTTTCAAATGTTTGGTTCTGGCAGGAAATACTGGGTTTCCCGGGAGAACCCGCTTTCGTACACATCGATTCAGAGCATCTCAAGCATGCTGAATGGATGACATGTCTGTGGGTATGCAGGCCAGAACTGGGACATTTTCAGCTTCCAGGAATTGTGTACAGATCCTTGCGACATGGGGCCATGCACTATCATGCTGAAACACGAGGTGATGGCGGCTGTTGAATGGCACGACAATGGACCTCAGGATCTCGTCATGGTATCTCTGTGGATTCAAATTATCATCGATAATATGCAATTGTGTTGGTTGTCCATAGCTTATGCCTGCCCTTACCATAACCCCAACCCAACCATGGGCCACTTTGTTCACAACGTTGACATTAGCAAACCCCTCGCCCACATGATGCCATACACGCTGTCTGCCATCTGCCAGGTATATTTGAAACCAGGAGTCATTTGTGAATAGAACACTTCCCCAGTGTGCCAGTGGCCATCGAAGGTGAGCATTTGCCCACTGAAGTCAGCTACGACACTGAACTGCAATCAGGTCAAGACGCTGGTGATGATAGCGAGCATTCTTTGCATGTGCAAACCCATCGTTTCACCAGCTGTCCGGGTCGCTGGTCTCAGACAATCCTGCAGGTGAAGAAGCCAAATGTAAAGGTCCTGGGCTGGCGTGGTTGCACGTGGTCTGCAGTTATGAGGCCGGTTGGACGTACTGCCAAATTCTCTAAAATGGTAGAGAAATTAATATTCAAATCTCTGGCAACTGCTCTGGCGGACATTGCTATAGGCAGCATGCCAATTACACACTCCCTCAAAACTTGAGACATCTGTGGCATTGTGTTGTGTGGCAAAACTGCAGATTTTAGAGTGGCCTTTTATTGCCACCTGTGTAATGATCATGCTGTTTAATCAGCTTCCTGATATGCCGCAACTGTCAGGTGGATGGATTATATTGGCAAAGGAGAAATGTTCACTATCAGGGATGTAAACAAATGTGTGCAAAACATTTGAGAAAAAATAGGCTTTTTGTGCATATGGAAAATGTCTGGGATCTTGTATATTAGCTCATGAAACCAACACTTTACATGTTGTGTTTATATTTTTGCCTTCAGAAAGTATTCACACCCCTTGCCCTTTTCCACATTTTGTTGTGTTACTGCCTGAATTTGAAATATATTCAATGTAGATAGTTTGTCACTGGCCTACACACAATACTCCATAATGTCAAAGTGGAATTATGTTTTTCAAAATGCTTACAGATTACAAAAACATTTTTAGCTGAAATGTCTTGAGTCAAGTTTGAGCCCTATGTTATGGAAAGCCTAAATAAGTTCAGGAGTAAAACATTTGCTTAACAAGTCACATAATAAGTTGCATGGAATCACTGTGTGCAACAAGGCACTTAAGTAATACCGCAAAATATTTGGCAAAATGTTTGTGGCAAATCCAATACAACGCATTACGGAGTGCCAGTTTCTATACTTTCAAGCATAGTGGTGGCTGCATCATTTTATGGGTATGCTTGTAATCGTTAAGGACTGGAGAGTATTTCAGGATTTAAAAAAAGAAACGGAGCTAGGCACAGGCAAAATCCTAGAGTCAAAACCTGGTTCAGTCTGCTTTCCACCAGACACTGGGAAACTAATTCACCTTTCAGCAGGACAATAACCTAAAACACAAGGCCAAATCTACACTGGAGTTGCTTACCAAGATGTCTGTGAATGTTCTTGAGTGGCCGAGTTACAGTTTTGACCTACATCTGCATGAACATCTATGGGAAGACCTGAAAATGGTTGTCTAGCAATAATCAACAACCAATTTGACAGCGTTTGAATAATTTTTTAAAGAATAATGGGCAATTGTTGCAATATCCAGGTATAGACAGCTCTTAGAGACTTACCCAGAAAGACTCACAGCTGTAATCACTGCAATAGGTGCTTCTACAAAGTTGACTGAAGGGTGTGAATACTTACGTAAATTAAATATTTCTGTATTTCATTCAGTAAATTTCCAAAAATATCTAAAAACATGTTTTTACTTTGTCATTATGGGATATTGTGTGTAGATGGGTGAGGAAAAACAAACTTAGTCCATTTTGAATTCAGGCTGTAACATAAAAAATGTGGAATGTATGTACAGTACCAGTCAAAGAAATTTAAAAACCTTCTCATTCAATTTTTATACTATGTTCTACATTGTAGAATAGTGGAGATATCAAACTAGGAAATAACACATGGAATTATATGGTAACCAAAAAAAGTGTTAAACAAATCTAAATATTTTTTTTAGATTTGAGATTCTTCAAAGTAGCCTCCCTTTGCCTTGATGACAGCTTTGCACACTCTTGGCATTCTCACAAACTGCTTCTTGAGGTAATCACCTGGAATGCATTTAAATTAACAGGTGAGCCTTAAGTTAATTTGTGGAATTTATTTCAATTATTGTGTTGGAGTTGAGTCAGTATGTTGGCAGCAGCCACTCCATGTTAGTGGTGGCTGTTTTTCAGTCTCTCGGTCCCTGCTTTGATGCACCTGTACTGACCTCGCCTTCTGGATGATAGCGGGGTGAACAGGCAGTGGCTCGGGTGGTTGTTGTCCTTGATGATCTTTTTGTCCTTCCTGTGACGTCGGGTGGTGTAGGTGTCCTGGAGGGCACGTAGTTTGCCCCCGGTGATGCGTTGTGCAGACCGCACCACCCTCTGGAGACCCTTACGGTTGTGGGCGGAGCAGTTGCCTTACCAGGCGGTGATACAGCCCGACAGGATGCTCTCGATTGTGCATCTGTAGAAGTTTGTGAGTGCTTTTGGTGACAAGCCGAATTTCCTCAGCCTGCTGCGCCTTCTTCACAACGCTGTCTGTGTGGGTGGACCAATTCAGTTCGTCTGTGATGTGTACGCCGAGGAACTTAACTTACTACCCTCCCCACTACTGTCCCGTCGGTGTGGATGGGGGGGGGTGCTCCCTCTGCTGTTTCCTGAAGTCCACAATCGTTGACGTTGAGTGTGAGGTTTCCTGACACCACACTCAGATGGCCCTCACCTCCTCCCTGTAGGCCATCTCATCGTTGTTGGTAATCAAGCCTACCACTGTGGTGCCGTCCGCAAACTTGATGATTGAGTTGGAGGCGAGCATGGCCACGCAGTCGTGGGTGAACAGGGAGTACAGGAGAGGGCTCACAACGCACCGTTGTGGGGCCCCAGTGTTGAGGATCAGCGGGGTGGAGATGCTGTTACCCACCCTCACCACCTGCGGGCGGCCCGTCAGGAAGTCCAGTACCTAGTTGCACAGGGCGGGGTCGAGACCCAGGGTCTTGATGACGAGTTGAGGGTACTATGGTGTTAAATGCTGAGCTGTAGTCGATGATTACCTATGCGAGAATGCCGTTCCTCTTGTCCAGATGGGTTAGGGCCGTGTGGTTGCGTCGTCTGTGGACCTATTGGGGCGGTAAGCAAATTGCAGTGGGTCTAGGGTGTCAGGTAGGGTGGAGGTGATATGGTCCTTGACTAGTCTCTCAAAGCACTTCGTGATGACGGAAGTGAGTGCTACGGGGCGGTAGTCGTTTAGCTCAGTATTATAGTAAGAACAGCTCAAATGAGCAAAGAGAAACAGTCCATCAATACTTTAAGACATGAAGGTCAGTCAATCCAGAAAATTGACAACTTTGAATGTTTCTTTAAGTGCGGTCACAAAAACCAAGCGCTATGATAAAACTGGCTCTCAGGAGGACCGCCACAGGAAAGGAAGACCCAGACTTACCACTGCTGCAGAGGATACGTTCATTAGAGTTACCAACCTCAGAAATTGCAGCCCAAATAAATGCTTCACAGAGTTGGACATATCTCAGCATCAACTTTTCAGAAGACACTGACTCAGGCCTTCATGGTCAAATTGCTGCAAAGAATCCATTACTAAAGGACACCGGAGGGGTTGGGTTAAATGTGGAAGACACATTTCAGTTAAAGGCATTCAGTTGTACAGCTAACTAGGTATCCCCCTTTCCCAAAAAGAAGAGACTTACTTGGGCCAAGCAACACGTGCAATGGACATTAGATCGGTGGAAAACTGTCATTGGTCTAATGAGTCCAAATTTGAGAGTTTTGATTCCAACCGCTGTGTCTTTGGGAGAGGCAGAGTAGGTGAATGGATGTTCTCTGCATGTGTGGTTCCCACCGTGACGCATGGAGGAGGTGTGATCATTTGTTTTTCAACAGGACAATGACTCAACACACCAACAGGCTGTGTAAGGGCCATTTTACCAAGAAGGATAATGAAGGCATGCGGCAGATGACCTGGCCTCCACAATCACCCGACCTCAAATCAATTGAGATGGTTTGGGATGAGTTGGACAGCAGAGTGAAGGAAAAGCAGCCAACAAGTGCTCAGCATATGTGGGAACTCCTTCAGGATTGTTGGAAAAGCATTCCAGGTGAAACTGGTTGAGAGAATGCCAAGAGTGTGCAAAGCTGTCATCAAGGAAAAGGGTGGCTACTTTGAAGAATCTAAAATATGAAATATATTTAGATTTGTTTAACCATCTTCTGGTTACTACTTGATTCCATGTGTTATTTCATAGTTATGTCTTCACTATATCAGCACCTTGCATTATTCTTCAATAACAGACCCCAAAGCAAATCAGGGGGGAGAGAAATAGCTTTATTTGAGAAGGAAATACCAATATGTTATGCTGTGAGATAGATGTTCATTCTCCACTTAAATGGTACAGTGTTACGAATGCCTTTGGCCCAGCAGTCTTGGGGGGGGTAGCAAGATCCGTAACAACTCATGCAAAGTATAATAGTGACAAAGTAACAGTGAGAACAAAAACCACAGACAACTAAATTACCGTCAAACGCATGGTTTATTTTTAAACACATGGTAAAGGGGGGCGCGAAAAGTGGCTGAACTGGACCCAAGGAAAGAAACAAATATCCCAAAACACCCCTAAGCTAGACTAGGCTAGGCAATACAGCTAACTAACCAACCAAAAATACAACGGGTGGTCCACCCAGTTCTACCTAGGGTATTTAGACAAAGTATTCCTACGGGTAGTGTATGCCCATGGGCAACTTGTCCTGGTACCCCCTTTTCCCACCATCAAACAAACAGTCAATCACCATAACAAAACAATACCCACAGGATTCCAGACCAATGTGACAGGTAGTTGATAAACCAAACAAGAGATCTACAGAGCGATTGCATGGCAGAGATTGAGCTGTAGCGAGAGATTGAGAGAGAGACACAGAGAGATTGAAACACAGAGAGATCGAGCTCCAGAGGAAATAAATGAATGGGTTTTTAAACCAAGGGAAAGGGGATGTGATTGGGTAATGGAAACAGGGGGTGCGTCTTCTGATTGATGACTGCATGGTGACTGATTGGGGAATGAAGATTGCCACCTGTGAGGAGGGGAGAAGGAGAGGAAAGAAATACACACAGGATACACACACAGAATACCTGTATCCGTAACATACAGGGTGCTATTTATAACCCCCTACCCTAGCCTGGTGTTGACCAATCAGAAGGCCTTGCAGTACATGTTGGCCAATGGCCAAATAACAAGTATCCTGCTCCCGACTCAATGTACAGACCAATGAAAACGTGGCAAATGTAGCTCTGAGTTCAGGAGTGACATTCCACAGATTCTAAACAGATGTTGAACTGAAAACCAACTCCTATTGATTGTTATCTCTAGTCTCTCGTTCTCTCATCCTCTGCATTGTGTATTTATCTTTAAAATATTCTTATTCTACAATGTAGAAAATAGTCAAAAATTAAGAAAAAACCTTGAATGAGTAGGTTTGTCCAAACTTTTGACTGGTACTGTATATAAAATACATTTTAGGGATGATAAAGGCAACATGTGGAGTCTACAATGTTTGATTGCGTATGGAATCTGCCAAATACACACACACACAGAGAGAAAGACAGACAGAGATATTATGGTGGATTCATATGATCATACTGCATTTTCTAAAATGTTGCTTTGCCAAAGATTGTCTTTTTTTCCCCTTGGTCTCAAGCAAGCACTTACGTAAGTACGCGGGCGGGCACACGCGCACGCGCACACACACACACACACACACACACACACACACACACACACACACACACACACACACACACACACACACACACACACACACACACACACACACACACACACACACACACACACACACACACAGTGGATACGCAACAAAGTATTCTTTGTTGCAATATCTGTCAAGAATATGTTCTGAAAAACATGAATATTTAAAGAATAACATAATGGAAAGGTGAGACCACACAAAGAGAATAGGGAATGAAAAGTAGAGACGTAGAGAGACTTTAGTATAAATATCCAAGTAGTTATCATGTTGGGAAACAGACACCAGGGGGTGTTAACATACAGTACAGACCATATTGGTTCTGCCTCATTACACTCTCCTCCCTCTCTCTCTCTGAAGTATCCTGCTCATTTACAAAGGAAAGGTCATTGCCTGTAGGGAAATATGAGGGACTCACCATCTCTGAGAGGAGGAAGAGGAGGAGGTGTAGGATGATGAGGAGGATAATGTAATGGGGGCATAGTATCTCTTCTGGGCTATGACTAATACAGAGAATATGAGGACATCATATCAACAAATCCTTGTAGTTGATATTGAAAATTAATAGAAAATGGCGGCCGAAGTTCTCGGGTCAGAGGTGACAGGACAGCTACGCTGCTTTTACCTGTTCGTTGCACAGATGGTATTGTCCTTCCAGGGAAGAGCAAGGTAATGTAGTGCTGGTGCTGCTGGAGTGTTTCAGCTTGGCTTTTAATAATACAGCACATACAGAGAACCTTTACATTAAAACACCCGTAGCCTATATGCAGAAGTGATGCCATGGTCCGTAAGCAGTACCTGTTGCTTGCAGAGGTGATATGATGGGTTTGTAGCAGTACTATTAAAACCACTCTTTATTAGTTCCATATTAGTTCTGTCTTTTATATTAATACAATTTCATTGAACTTGCATCACTAAATCATAAATGAATGGCTGTAAAGTTTAGACAGCATTGTGATTGACAGTCTGATCTCACAATGCACCCAAACTAGGATACAAGCTAAACTGTCATCATAAAAACAGCATAATAAACAGAGGAGTAAACAGAACCATAACAGAGAAACAGTAGAATAACACAGGATGAAGTTATAACCACAACAATGAAGATTCAGTAACGGCTGCTGCTGCACTACCTGGGTCTAGCTTCTCTCCTAAACTAACTCATCACCCCTTAACGATCTTCTGATTTCATAACAGGTAGACAGATACAGCCATAATATTGGAGCAGGAACAGCTGTAGGGCTGTAGAATCCAGATCGATGGGAGTTTTTCCCTGATGAGATTGTTTAAAAAAAAAAGTGTTATCCCCAGTGCCTGGAGAGGAGTGTTTGGTAGACCTGAGGAGAATTAAATTCAGGGTTTATTTCTTTATTTCTGGATGGATGGTTGTCCTGGTAATAGATGTTTCTGCTGACAAGGTTTGCAATCTACACACATGCAGACATGGATGCACGCACACACACACACACATGCACACACGCAGACACGCGAACGGGTTACGAATCCAGTAAGTTGACAGGTCAGTCAGGGAGAATCCACAGTGACAAAGCAGGTCAGTCTCAGACAGCAGCTGACTCTCTCTCTCTCTCATTCTCCCCTTCTCTCCTCTCTCTATCTCCTTCCTTTTCCCTGACACAGCTAGCTCTCTCCAGTGTAATGAAAGCAGAGCAACACCCTGTGACATTTCATTGAGGTAAAGGTCTCTCTGTCCTTCATCTCCACAATGGCCTGTAATTACCCTTCCTGTAATAACCCTTCCTGTAATAACCCTTCCTGTAATAACCCTTCTTGATGAGTTGAATTATGAACCTGAGGGCAGGAAGACCTTTTACCTACAGATGATGGATGTTCATGTGACCTATATTGTAACAGGAAATGAATCATGCAGCAACAGGATTTGAACGTTTAGTCCATAATGTTGCTCTTAACTAATGTCACATAAATAAGATTAGCCCCTACTCAGCCTGGTCAAACCATGCTCTATCCCATAGATTCAGAACTGGATTCAGCCGTGGGCATCACTGGGGCCGAGCTCCCTGCCATCCAGGACCTCTATACCAGACAGTATCAGAGGAAGTACCAAAAAATTGTCAAAGACTCTAGCCACCCAAGCCATAGACTGTTCTCTCTGCTACACCATGGCAAGAGGTACCAATGCACTACGTCTAGAACCAACAGGACCCTGAACAGCTTCTACCCCAAACCATAAGACTGCTAAATAGCTAATCAAATGGCTACTCAGATGCCCTGTATTGAGCCTTTCTTGCACACTTGCACTGACTATGAACACACACTGGAGTCTAGCCACACACTCTCACATACTTACACTGACACCCCAACACACACATACACACACACACTCTACATATGCGCACACATGCATACTGACGCCACACTGACACACAGACACACACACACACTTTCACACTCACCACATATGCTGCTGCTACTGTCTATTCTCTATCCTGTTGCCTAGTCACTTTACCCCTACCTATATATACAGTACCTCAAATACCTTGTACCGCTGCACATGTACTAACCATGTTACTTTAACTCGTTGTTCTTATCCGTTATTCACTATGTATTTATTCCTCGTGTCACTATGGCTATTTATTATTATCTATTTACTTTTTTCTTTACCTGCATTTTTGGGAAAGGACCCGTAAGTTAGCATGTCTCTGTTAGTCTACACCTGTTGATTACAAAGCATGTGACAAATAAAAATGGATTTGATTGATTTCATTTAAAAGTCTTAAAAAAATTAAATAATAATAACCTTGTGGGACCCCCAAAAAATCACTCTCAGTTCGGTTTTAGCCCACAAGCCTCCAATTGCCACCCCCTGCCATAGAGGTTGGTATGGTACCAGGATCAGCATGGGCGTTCTACCCACTAATGCAACATACATAACGTACAACATACAGACAGACAGTACTAGAGTTGTTCCTATACTCGGCCTGGTCCAATCCTGCTCTATCCTATAGGAGTAGGGCTTTCACATTACCAGTTTTGCCTACTCGGAAGTATCATTGCAAGGAAACCAAACAGGAATCAGACAACATTTCCTGAGGATAATGGTCCTCACCTTGGAAACAAAAATTATTCTGTTGTCAGAAAGTGTCACATTTGTTTATTTTCCAAGCTAAAGTTCACAATATTTTACTTAAAGCAGGTTCTTAGAGGACCATATAGTTAAGTCTGCTTCGTAATCTCTTATAACATGTTTTTGTCTCCACTGTGGCCCGTTAATGTGGATGTGGGCGGGCTCTCTCTGCTGTCTTCTGTAGTCCACGATCAGCTCCTTTGTTTTGTTGACATTGAAGGTTATTTTCCTGGCACCACTGTCGTGATACGGGTATTGTGACAATCCTACTATAGAAGTTGATGTGGTAGCATGCACAACACAGAACAGCAAGGCACAGTAGTTCCCTATACTAATGCACAATCATTACTTTTGAACCCACTATGAGTGGTCCATTACCAACATGGCCCCAGCTGGTGTCCCAACTCAAGCTGTGCAAGATGTGAGAGACTGGGCCCGTGTGAAAGGCCTGAAATGTATACGAAGAAATACTGTCTTAAGGGTTAGTAGCTGTGGGTTTACTTACTTTCTCTTCTAAGAAAAGTTTGACCCTTTCTGGTGTTCTACCTCAAGCTGTGAGAGCCTCTGCCCTTTATTATTGTGAATGACTACAATGTATAAAACACATAGAGGCTACAGCATTAGTAGAACTGTTGCCATGGGTTTGTTTACTTTCTCCTGGTGCTCAGAAAGTCTCCAGTGAACATAATGTATCTCCATATGGCTCATATGTTACTGTATGTTCAGGCAGTCAGAAAGTTGAGGACTTTAGCAGTTTGAGATTTATGTAGTGATACACACACATTTACATTTTAGCAGACACTTTTATCCAGAGCAACCTACAGAGGCTATCAGGGTTGCGTGTTTTGCTCAAGGGCACATTGACAGATTTTTCACCTAGTGGACTCAGGGATTCAAACAAGCGACCTTCTGGTTACTGGCCCAACATACTTAACTGCTAGGCTACCTGCTGCACACTCACGCAAGCACACACACGCACACACACACACGCACACTCACACTCACACACACACTCACACACACACACACACACACTTCACGCAGAGCTCCCAACTATGAAGGTCCCTCTTCAGAATGCCAAAATGGAAGTTGTGTATTGTGTTGATGCAGACTCAGCCTTGAAGCTTCTCTGCTGTGAGTTCTGTCTACTTTGCTTGTCTGCTGTCATTGTTAAGCCTTACAAACAGCAACTGCAGCACATTCTAAAAGTACGGCCCTGCCAGCCTCAATGCACCACCGACCTTGTTTCAAGGTATGTTTTGGTTTGGTTCCCTAAAGTGAGAGACGGCTTTGTTTGCCTTATATGAGCTCTTGAGAGAGTCTTTTGAGAGTTGGACAGAAATAGGCTGTATTTCAACTGATTGGTCCTGTGGTGTCTAAACTGAGAATGCAGTAGTTATCCCGTCTCTGGTCTTTGGTTACTGGACAGTGATAAGAAGAAACATTTGGCCTGCTCTGCAGAAGCAGAGACCGAAAGGTAACATACATAAAGAACACACATGACAATGCAAAATGCCCTTGGAGTTGGGAAGAGGAATTACAAGAGAGACACCAGATTTGACCATGAACCCAACGTCCTCGCTGCCTAACACAGTTTCTGAGTCCTGTGGGCCATTCATCAACCTACATGTCCTGTTTATGGAACAGCTAATTAAAAGGTGTAAAGTGTCCAGTAATAAACAACCCTGTTCAATCTACAGTCAGTCATATAGAATAACAATAGACAAACGCCCCCATCTGTCGGCCTGGGCTTGTGTCCTAAATGGCACCCTATTCCCTACATAGCACTGCTAGGGGAATAGGGTGCCATATGCTTGGCTGTTTTCGCAGCATAATACAGTATTTCGATTTGTCCTTTTGGGGTTCGGGAAAAAGGTCTGCTAAATCCTAAATTCTAACTCCTGTTCGTATAAGCTGGTAGTATAGCTAGCCATATAGAGCTGGTGGTGGTAGTTGAAGGGTGTTTTTAATTGTAATGCAGTTGATAGATTTTTTTTCTCCTAAGACATTGCTTTTAATTAGAGAAAGGATTAACCAGGCGTAGGGTTCCCAATCAACATTAGTCATTAATGCACTAAGTGCCAGGGCATACTTAAAACAAGGAAGGGGGCTGCACCCCAGTATTATGTAGGAGAGTGATGTTTTCAAACAGCTACATCTATTTTGGGTGGCATCCCCTGACAATGTACACTGTTCACACCTCAGCTCTTTCTAAGGGCCATGACGTGTCTTCATTAGGACTCAGTGATTAGATATATGTGTCCCATTAAAGTGCCATTTCGGATTCATCCACGGGTCTGATGACAGGTTTTATTCTGCTGTATTTTCAGTACCCCCTGGTCATAAACCTTGATGGTCTTATTGCTCTGTAATGGCACGTCTACATGAAGCAAATACCAACACTACCCATTCAACATCCACAGCAGAATCATGCAATGCAGTAGTGGCAGACAGCCAACAGCTAAGAGATGGAAAGAACATTTTAACAATCATACTGACATTAAAACACTCTATGTCAAAAGGAAGCAGGAGAATATAATACATTTTTAATAAATCAAATCCTATCTAGCGTGGTTTCAAGACAACATGGTCTACGCTCGGAATATTAGTAACATAATAAAAAAATAATATCATAATAACCCCCCCATTGAAATCCATCGGTTTAAGCTGGAGATTTCTGCATTGGCTGTATCTCAATCCATCGCCTCCGTCTATGTCAGCCTTCAGCCTTCAATCCATCGCATCCGTCTATGTCAGCCTTCAGCCTTCAATCCATCGCATCCGTCTATGTCAGCTTTTCAGCCTTCAATCCATCGCATCCGTCTATGTCAGCCTTCAGCCTTCAATCCATCGCCTCCGTCTATGTCAGCCTTCAGCCTTCAATCCATCGCCTCCGTCTATGTCAGCCTTCAGCCTTCAATCCATCGCATCTGTCTATGTCAGCCTTCAGCCTTCAATCCACCGCCTCCGTCTATGTCAGCCTTCAGCCTTCAATCCACCGCCTCCGTCTATGTCAGCCTTCAGCCTTCATTCCACCGCCTCCGTCTATGTCAGCCTTCAGCCTTCAATCCATCCGTCTATGTCAGCACTGTTTGTCAGACCATGAGACATCCAGAAAATCGGTCTGTAACGTCCGAATGCTTTGGCCTACAAAGATGACCACTCTAGACTACTACATCCTCTCAGGCCAGGGGCATTGTATGAATTTATGGTTGGATCAGAAACGCCATTATAATCATTGGCCAATATGGAGAATTAAGTATTAAGAATTATGTCCAAATCCCTGTCTCTATCCATGTGTCACGCCCTGACCTTAGAGTTTTTTATGTCTCTATTTTGGTTTGTCCAGGGTAGGATTTGGGTGGGCATTCTATGTTCCTTTTTCTAAGTTTTGTATTTCTTTGTTTTGGCCAGGTGTGGTTCTCAATCAGGGACAGCTGACTATCGTTGTCTCTGATCGGGAACCATACTTAGGTAGCTTTTTCCCACCTATGTTTTGTGGGTAGTTGTTTTCTGTTTTGCACCTGACAGGACTGTTTCGGTTTCGTTTATTCACTTTGTCATTTTTGTTTCAGTGTTCTGTTTAATAAAAGTCATGAACACTTACCACGCTGAGCTTTGGTCCGATTCCTCCTCATCCGACGATGACACCCGTTACACCATGGCTAATTTAATAAAGGGACAATTATAAGAACACAAGGCGAGACCCAAATGCAGACACAGGAAGCAGATGGTTGAGCTCTGATATTTATTAATCCAAGGGGCAGGCAAAAGTTAGTTCGGGGACAGGTAAGAGTTCACAAACCGGGAGGACTAGAACCAAAAGAGACTGTGAAGAAATAGGATCAAGGAAAAATGCTGGTTGATTTGGCAAACAAGACGAACTGGCACAGAGAGACAGGAAACTCAGGAACATGCACACCGAGGAATAATAAGCAGTACCTGGACGGGGTGGAGGCAAACACAAAGACAGGTGAAACAGATCAGGGTATGACACAATTTTTGCTAGCTAGCCACTGGAGGACAACAACACAACGAAATGCAACAATTCAAGTTTTTTTTGTGAATTACATTTTGCTTTTGATGTGATTGGTGTGAAGCCCTTGGCACTTTGGCACTTGGCACTTTTTTTGGGTGCGCCAGGACCATCGACAGTTCCGTATTATTTTTTTATCAAGGGAGGCCAAATGCTCGCTGGCTTCCCTTGATTCAATGCTATGGGCGTCAACAATGGCATACTCTTTCTGACCAGACAGCATCAAATAGATGGGCTTCACATACTGAGAAAGAGGGGTGCTCTTTTGGTCACTCGGATGCTTTCTCCGATGAGATACATTCAGCCTCATTACGTTGTTTGCTCTATAACCCATTAGTTCGTATGCCTTGCCACTGTGATATATAGGCTTAAGGCTGAGACAATAAGAAGACACAGAGGCAGAATAAATTCAACCACGGTGTGTTTCATCACAAAACCAGAGAGCAACATCTGTCTGGTGAAGTCCACAAAGCATATTGCATGTAACAAACAGTTCAAGCAAAGTAATGTCTCTGACATTTTCAAACAACTAACCAATCATTGATTTAGAACCACGGAGAGTTACCGCTAGTCAAAAAGAAAATAGGAGCTGCCTCCACTATTCAAATCAAATCAAACTTTATTTGTCACATGCAGCGAATACAACAAGTGTAGACCTTACCGTGAAATGCTTACTTACAAGCCCTTAACCAACAGTGCAGTTCAAGACAAGTCTGAAAATATTTATCAAATAAACTAAGCGAAAGAACAATAAAAAGTAACGCAATAAAATAACAATAACGAGGCTATATACAGGGTGTACCGCTACCGAGTCAGTGTGTGGAGGTGCAGGTCAGTTGAGGTCATTTGTACATGTAGGTAGGGGTGAAGTGACTATGCATAGTGATAAACAACAAGCAGCATCAAGGACAAAACAAATGGGGGGGGGGGAAGGGGAAATGTAAATAGTCCGGTGGCCATTTTATTAATTGTTCAGCAGTCTCATGGCTTGGGTGTAGAAGCTGTTAAGGAGCCTTTTGTTCCTAGACTTGCTCCGGTACCTCTTGCCGTGCGGTAGCAGAGAAAACAATCCATAACTTGGGTGACTGGAGTCTCTGACAATTTTATGAGCTTTCCTCTGACACCGCCTTTTATACAAGTCCTGGATGGCAGGAAGCTTGGCCCCGGTGATATACTAGGCTGTACGCACCCCCCTCTGTAGCGCCTTACGGTCAGATGCCGAGCAGTTGCCATACAACAGGTCAGGATGCTCTCGATGGTGCAGCCACTCCTCAATGCCATTGGATGAATCCCGGAACATATTCCAGTCTGTGCTAGCAAAACAGGCCTGTAGCATAGCATCCGCGTCATCTGACCACTACAGTACTGAGCGAGTCACTGGTACTACCTGCTTTAGTTTTTGCTTGTAAGCAGGAATCAGGAGAGTAGAATTATGGTCAGATTTGCCAAATGGAGGGCAGGGGAGAGCTTTGTATGCATCTCTGTGTGTGGAGTAGTAAAGGTAGTCTCAAAAAATGTTTCCTCTGGTTGCACATGTGACATGCTGGTAAAAATGTGTTAAAACTGAGTTAAGTTTGCCTGCATTAAAGTTCCTGGCCACTAGAAGTGTCGCTTCTGGATGACGCAACATTTCTAGTGGCCGGGGTTGGTGCTCCCCCTTGGGTTGCGCCGTGGTGGAGATCTTTGTGGGCTATACTCGGCCTTGTCTCAGGATGGTAAGTTGGTGGTTGAAGATGTCCCTCTAGTGGTGTGGGGGCTGTGCTTTGGCAAAGTGGGTGGGGTTACATCCTGCCTGTTTGGCCCTGTCCGGGGGTATCATCGGATGGGGCCACAGTGTCTCCCGACCCCTCCTGTCTCAGCCTCCAGTATGTATGCTGCAGTAGTTTATGTGTCGGGGGGCTAGGGTCAGTCTGTTATATCTCGAGTATTTGTCCTGTCTTATCTGGTGTCCTGTGTGAATTTAAGTATGCTCTCTCTAATTCTCTCTCTTTTTCTCTCTTTCTCTCTTTCTTTCTTTCTTTCTCTCTTTCTGTCTTTCTCTCTCTCGGACCTAAGACCATGCCTCAGGACTACCTGGCCTGATGACTCCTTGCTGTCCCCAGTCCACCTGGCCGTGCTGCTGCTCCAGGTTCAACTGTTCTGCCTGCGACTATGGAACCCTGACCTGTTCACCGGACGTGCTACTTGTCCCAGACCTGCTGTTTTCAACTCTCTAGAGACAGGAGGAGCGGTAGAGATACTCTGAACGATCGACTATAAAATGGTAAATTACATTTACTCCTGAGGTGCTACCTGTTGCACCCTTGACAACCACTGTGATTATTATTGTTTGACCCTGCTGGTCATCTATGAACATTTGAACATCTTGGCCATGTTCTGTTATAATTTCCACCCGGCACAGCCAGAAGATGACTGGCCACCCCTCATAGCCTGGTTCCTCTCTAGGTTTCTTCCTAGGTTCTGGCCTTTCCAGGGAGTTTTTCCTAGCCACCGTGCTTTTACACCTGCATTGCTTGCTGTTTGGGGTTTTAGGCTGGGTTTCTGTACAGCACTTTGTGACATCAGCTGATGTAAGAATGGCTTTATAAATCAATTTAAGTGATTGATTGATGAGCATTTTCCTGTTTCCTTATGGCCTTATAGAGTTGGTTGAGTGTGGTCTTAGTGCCAGCATCGGTCTGTGATGGTAAATAGACGGCTACGAATAATATAAATGACAACTTTCTTGGTAGATAGTGTGGTCTACAGCTTATCATAAGGTAATCTACCTCAGGCAAGCAATACCTCAAGACTTCTTTAATATTAGACATCGCACACCAGCTGTTACTGACAAATAGACCCACACCCCCACCCCTCGTCTTGCCAGACGTAGCTTCTCTGTTCTGCCTGTGCATGGAAAATTCCTCCAGCTCTATATTATCTGTGTTGTTGTTCAGCCACAACTCAGTGAAACATAAGATATTACAGTTTTTAATGTCCCGTTAGTAGAATAATCATAATCGTAGGTCATACATTTTATTTTCCAATGATTGCACATTAGACAGTAGGATGGATGGCAATGGAAGTTAACTTCCTTGACTACGGTTTCTCAGAAGGCAGCCCGACCTGAACCCCCTTTTCCTCCGCCTTTTCTTCAAACAAATGACATGGATTTGGGCCTGTTGCCGGGAAAGCAGTATATCCTTCTCGTCAGACACGTTTAAGGAAAAAACTCCTTTCAGTTCGTGGTGAGTAATCGCTGTTCTGATGTCCAGAAGTTATTTTCAGTCGTAAGAGATGGTAGCAGCAACATTATGCACAAAATCAGTAAAAAAATAAGTTACAAACAAGGCAAAAAAAACTAACAAAATAGCACAGTTGGTTAGGAGCATGTAAAATGTCAGCCATCCGCTTCGGCTCCATCTTAGAGTTTCTCTGTCAATATCCATCTCATTCTCTCAGTCCTTCAGGCGCCATCTTAAAAACACCATTCCAACACCATTTCAACATTTAATTTCAACATCATCAACTCACCGACTGCTTTGTCTAATACAGTGACAACTAAAATATACCAAAAACAATGTGTGTGGGTGTGCAAGTAGAAAAAACATGTTGACTCACCTTACTTGTAGAGAAACTCCAATGACATCCTCATCTCTTTCATGTTGCTGAAAAGGTCTATCACTCTGTCATACAGTACACACTTTTAGTTTTTGTTGTCCTTGGCTACCTGACTAAAATGCTTGCTCGCCATCCTAACTTTCTTTCATGGGAAACAATGTGCCAGGCCAGCTAGTTAACGCTAGTCTACTACAAATAACTAGATACATTGAACTTCTATACTTTCAGGCCAAGGATACAATGTATGATTTTATGGTTGGTTCAGAATCGCATTTATGATCAATGGCCAGTATGGAGAATTAAGTAAAACATCGAGTTCAAATCCCTGTCTGAATTATGAAGTATGAAACAGAGAGAGACAAAAAAATAAACAATTGTAAATGTTTTTTTATTTGTCCATTGTTTTGATGAAGCCTTGCTTCCCTTGGCATCCATGAAAACACACCACTGCACTCACTTGACCTTCCAACCCCTTCTAATGTGATATACGGAGCACCCTGCATTGGGCAGGTAGAATACGTTACCGGATCCCACACACACACACTGAACCCCCTGGGCTCAGGCATGTAGGGGGCCCAAGAGGCAACAAAAAATACAATATATATCTATACAAAGGAAATACATCATGTATATATTATTTGTACAATATATAGTATATAAGTATGATATATTTCATATTTTTTTACTGGACCACCAACCACAGGAAGACTCAGGAGCCCACTCTCAATGAGTGTAGACAGCCTGCTGCTGCTGATCTGCTAATCATCAGATGGGGGGAGGAGAGGAGGAAGTGGGCCCTGGTGGGTTACTGGGGTGCCCTGTCTTGTTTGGGTAACTGATTAAAAATATATACACCACAGTTCAAAAGTTTGGGGTCTCTTAGAAATGTCCATGTTTTTTAAAGAAAATGCTCATTTTTTGTCCATTAAATTGCATCAAATTGATCAGAAATACAGTGTAGACATTGTTCATGTTGTAAATGACTATTGTAGCTGGAAATGGCAGATTATTTTGGAATATCTACATAGGTGTACAGAGGCCCATTATCAGCAACCATCACTCCTGTGTTCGAGTGGCACGTTGTGTTAGCTAATCCAAGTTTATCATTTTAAAAGGCTAATTGATCATTAGGAAACCATTTTGCAATTATGTTACAGCTGAAAACTGTTGTTCTGATTAAAGAAGCAATATAACTGGCCTTCTTTAGAATAGTTGAGTATCTAGAGCATCAGCATTTGTGGGTTCGATTACAGGCTCAAAATGACCAGAAACTCACGAGTCTATTATTGTTCTGATAAATGAAGGCTATTCCATTCGAGAAATTGCTAAGAAACTGAAGATCTCGTACAATGCTGTGTACTACTCCCTTCACAGAACAGCGCAAACGGGCTCTAACCAGAATAGAAAGAGGAGTGGGAGGTCCCGGTGCACAACTGAGCAAGAGGACAGGTACATTAGAGTGTCTAGTTTGAGAAACAGACGCCTCACAAGTCCTCTACTGGCTGCTTCATTAAATAGTACCCGCAAACCCAGTCTCAATGTCAACAGTGAAGAGGCGACTCCAGGATGCTGGCCTTCTAGGCAGAGTTGCAAAGAATAAGCCATATCTCAGACTGGCCGATAAAAATAAAAGATTAAGATGGGCAAAATAACACAGTCACTGGACAGAGGAAGATTGGAAAAAGTGTTATGGACAGACGAATCTAAGTTTGAGGTGTTCGAATCACAAAGAAGATCATTCGAGAGACGCAGAAAAAATGAAAAGATGCTGGAGGAGTGCTTGACGCCATCTGTCAATCATGGTGGAGGCAATGTTAAGGTCTGAGAGTGCTTTGGTGGTGGTAAAGTGGGAGATTTGTACAGGGTATAAGGGATCTTGAAGAAGGAAGGCTATCACTCCATTTTTCAATACATGCGGACGGCACTTAATTGGAGTCAATTTCCTCCTACAACAGAACAATGTTATGCAATAACTATTTAGGGAAGAAGCAGTCAGATAGTATTCTGTCTATAATGGAGTGGCCAGTACAGTCACCGGATCTAAACCCTATTGAGCTGTTGTGGGAGAAACTTGACCAACTTGATACATAAGAAGTGCCCATCAAGCCATTCCAACTTGTGGGAGGTGCTTCAGGAAGCATTGGGTGAAATCTTTTCAGATTACCTCAACAAATTGACAACTAGAATGCCAAAGGTCTGGAAGGCTGTAATTTCTGCAAATGGAGGATTATTTGACAAAAGCAAAGTTTGTAGGACAAAATTATTATTTAAATAAAAAAACACTATTTATAACCTTGTCAACATCTTGACTATATTTCCTATTTATTTTGCAACTCATTTCATGTATGTTTTCATGGAAAACAGGGACATTTCTAAGTGACCCCAAACTTTTGAATGGTAGTGTATATATACTGTATAAACTGCATAATAAATAAATGTGACTGGTCTATTGTGTGAGTCAGGGGCTGGGCCCAAGCAGAAATATATATATAAAATAATGCATTTTTATATTTTTCATCACATAAGCCTGCTCTCCATGTTCAAAATACACCAGAGAGTAGAATTTTGACACATACAGGTATCTGCCAAAATTAAGGAAACACCAACATAATCCAAGATGGAGCCAACAGATTGAGCAGCCGTGCTTCTAGGTCCTAGGCAACTTTGCAGTATTTTATTATTTTATGTGTTATTTCTTACAGTATTAGCCCAGATTTGTTTTGTGTTATTACATACAGCCTAGAGGAACTTTTGGATATCAGAGCAGAGGTAACTCTCCAGGATTACCAGCATTACAACCAGGAATACAACTTTCCAGAATCGGATCCTTTGTTCGAGACCCCCCAGGGCAATTGAACTGATTCCAGAGGCTGATCCAAAACACCGCCGGCGGAGAATAGGTATTCAGAGTGGACTTCTAGTCCGATTCAGGAGGCCACCTCTTCTAAGTATATTACTCGCTAATGTTCAGTCTCTGGATAATAAAGTTGATGAGTTTAGGGCGCGGATTTCCTTCCAGAGAGACATCAGGTATTGTAACATGCTCTGTTTCACAGAAACAGGGCTCTCTCGGGTTCTACTGTCTGAGTCCATACAGCCAGTTGGGTTCTTAGTTCATTGGGCAAACAAGAATAAATATCTCTCTGGGAAGAAGAAGGTCGGGGGTGTATGTTTCATTATTAACTGCTTATGGTGTGATTGTGATAACTTACAGGAACTCAAGTACTTTTGTTCACCCGACCTAGAATCCCTCAAAATCAGATGCCAACTGTATTACCTCCCAAGAGAATTCTCTTCGGTTATTGTCACAGCCGTGTATATTCCCCCACAAGCCGATACCACGACAGCCCTCAAAGAACCTCACTGGACTTTATGCAAACTGGACACCGTATCTTGAGGCCGCATTTATTGTATGAGGATTTTAACAAAGCAAATTTGAGGAAAACGCTACTGAAGTTCAATCAACACATTGACTGTAGTACTCACACTGCTAAAAAACTCAACCACTGCTTCTCCGACTTCTGGGACGCCTACAAGGCCCTTCTCCACCCTCCCTTCCTATAGGCCAAAACTCAAACAGGAAGTACCAGTGCTAAAGACTATTCAATGCTGGTCCGACAAATCAGAATCCACTCTTCAAGATTGTTTTGATCACGCGGACTGGGATATGTTCCGGGTAGCCTCCGAGAATAACTTATACACTGATACGGTGACTGAGTTTATCAGGAAGTGTATAGGAGAGGTTGTACCCACTGTGACTATTAAAGCCTACCCTAACCAGAAACCATAGATAGATGGTAGCATTCACACAATACTGAAAGTGCGAACCATCGTATTTAACCATGGCAAGGTGACTGGGAATATGGCCGAATACAAACAATGTAGTTATTCCCTCCATAATAGTCTGACCACACCGCTCGCGCCGCGTGAGCATCTGCGTTGCCAAGGGCTAAAAAAGAAGTCATTCCTATTTCTGACGCAGATCGCGTTGCAAGTCCTGCATCGGCCCATCTCCTCATTGGTTTATAGAAGCAGGTACCCACGTGCCATCTCCTCATTGGTTATACCCACGTGGGTGATTGAAAGACGTACTTTGCTGCCGGTTGTTGTGGTAATACCATGAAAGTTTAGATGCCAATCACCATATAAGTTAAACGATGAAAAAGCCTGGAAGGAAAAGAGATGGCTAGTAATGATTCGGTTGAATGTTTTTAAGTGTCGATTAATTGTCGGAGTAGAGGACCTTGTGTATTTCAGGTAAAATAACAACCTAATGTTTATATTCCAGGACAAATTAGCTAGCAACAGCAAGCTAGCTAAGTAGGACAAATTAGCTAGCAAGTGCAAGCTAACTAGCTAAAGTGCCATAAATGTTTAATGCTTTTCAACCTGTCCCCAAATTAATGTCATTGGTTCAGAGTTTGTTTTGATATTTTAACCTGTGTGTCGTGATCGCGTTTGGTGTAAGGGGACAAAATAAATGTATGCACAATGGCGCACGCACGCAGCCGGTTTGGATTCCGTGTAAGGCAATCAAACAGGCAAAACGTCAGTATGGAGACAAAGTGGAGTCACAATTCAACAGTTCAGACAAGAGACGTATGTGGCAGGGTCTACAGGAAATCACGGACTACAAAGGGAAAACCAGCCGCATCACAGACACCTACGTCTTTTGTCCGGACAAGCTAAATACCTTCTTTGCCCACTTTGAGGATAAAACAGTGACACCAACACGGCCCGCTACCAAGGACTGTGGGCTCTCCTTCTCCGTGACCGATGTAAGTAAGACATTTAAGTGCGCTAACCCTCGCAAGGCTGCCTGCCCAGATGGCATCCCTAGCAGCGTCCTCAGAGCATGCGCAGACAATCTGACTGGAGTGTTTACGGGCATATTCAATATCTCTCTATCCCAGTCTGCTGACTTTTTCCACATTTTGTTACATTACAGCCTTATTATAAAATGGATAACATTTGTAAAAATCCTCAGCAATCAACACATAATACCCCATAATGACAAAGAGATAATTGTTTTATTTTTATTTTAGCAAATGTATTAAACATAAAAAACAGAAATACAGTATTTACATAAGTGTTCAGAAACTTTGAGACTTGAAATGGAGCTCAGGTGCATCCTGTTCCCATTGATCATCCTTGATATGTTTCTACAACTTGATTGGAGTCCACCTGTGGGAAATTCAATTGATTGGAGAAGACAACGCTGTAATCGATGTCAAAGGTGTTTCAACAAAGTACTGAGTAAAGGGTCTAAATACTTCAGTTTTTAATTTGTAAAACTTTGCAAAAATCTATCAAATCCTGTTTTTGCTTCATCATTATAGGGTATTGTGTATTGTTTTAATGAGGAAAAATAACAAATTCTTTAATTTTAGAACAGGGCTGTAACGTAACAAAATGTGAAAAAAGTCAAGTGGTCTGAATACTTTCTGAAGGCACTGTATATTGTATATTGCCTCCTAATATTGTACAATCTGTGTTGCTTCATTGGCCTGGGCTATTCTTTGTTTTAATTCAGGACCAGATTGATCTGTTTGTCAGTGTCAGAGTAGCCACTCATTTTGGTCATTTGTGTGGTATTAAAAAATATTTATGTCTTCAGTCATGCAAATGATGTAGAATTGCATGAAATATGTTTTTAAAAGGAACATTTTGTGTGAAAAGCCTAAAAACGTCTCCGCTCAACTGTAGCATGTGCCACAGGGCAAATGTTACTATGGCTTTATTATAAAGGGGCTTTTTCTTCCAAAGTAAATGTACCACTCATGGAATTGCATCCTACCCTGCTCACAAACACAAACAGCCTGGTATTGCTCCTGTAGCTGTATAGCCCTGGGCTGACACTGCCTGATAATGGCCACATGTGAAAGGCTGAATGGGAATTAGAAGTGGGAAATGACTCCATTTTTATGCTATGGTAATTCAGCAGGGCCACGATCTTCGCTGCGCAAAGTAAAAAGCCATTTACTGTAATGAGCCCTTCACTGTTTTCGTCAGAGATGATGGTGAGGAAATTATGAAAAAATATTTAAAACAGGAAATATTCCAAAGAGTTGGCATATCACACCACCTCACTGTGAAACAAATCCAACGAATAAATATGCATTTGATTGTGAAGGAGGTGGGGGGAGAAACATCTGATTTTGAATCACTTTCAGCAGACTAGGTGCTGCAGTATTGAATTCTAAGATTGTATATAAGTGTGTCTCCCCTGAAAGTAAACTGAATTAAAGTTGTGAGTTTTTATATCTCCTGTTCCCACCTAGATGACACGACAACACAGAGGCAATTATTTCAGTGTGTGTTTGAGAGAGAGAAACTGCATATGTGAGAAAAATATTTGGAAATTACATTTATGTCTTTGTTAGATTTTTAATGTGAATCTTTACAACTTTGTGATTTGTTATTTGCGTGCAATATGTGTCATATTGATAACAAATCACAAAGTACAGTAGGACACCTTCAATAAACACTTGTTTGTGTACCTAAAATAAAAACTGAATCACGTATCGCTAGTTAAGAAGAATCTCATTAGAGCCTTACAATAAAGGGACATTATTTATCGACCAACATCGATGAGTTTGCAGCTTGCCAAGCCCAGGCTATAAAATCACTGCCACAGGGCCACATTGGAGTCAGAAGAAGAAGAAAAGCCATTATCTGAAACACTGCTACAGTCATACATTCATTATTAAAAATCTATTCCACACTGATGCTAGCTAGGGATGTACAAATAACTCATAAATAATGGTTCTAGCAATACTACCACTACTAATAGAACTACTAACAGTACCACTACTGATACTACTACTACTTCTAATACTACATCACTACTAATATCACTACAAATAGTACAACTACTAATAGAACTACTAACAGTACCACACTGCATCACTACTAACACTACATCACTACTAACACTACATTACTACTAACACTACATCACTACTAACACTACATCCATTCTAACACTACTAATACCACATCACTACTAATATTACCACTACTAACACTACATCACTACTAATATTACCACTACTAATACTACATCACTACTAATACTACATCACTACAAACACTACATCACTACTAATATTACCACTACTAATACTGTATCACCACTAATACTACATCACTACTAACAATGCATCACTACTAATAGTACCACTACTAATATTACCACTACATCACTACTAATACTACCACTACTTATATTACCACTACTAACACTACATCACTACTAACACTACCACTACTAATAGTACCACTACTAACACTACATCACTACTAATATCACTACTAATACTACCACTACTAATACTACATCACTACTAACACTGCATCACTACTAACACTACCACTACTAACACTACATCACTACTAACACTACCACTACTAACACTACATCACTACTAATATTGCAACTACTAACACTACATCACTACTTATAGTACCACTACTAATACTACATCACTACTAATATCACTACTAACACTACATCACTACTAATATCACTACTAATACTACATCGCTACTAACAATGCATCACTACTAATAGTACCACTACTAATACTATATCACCACTAATACTACATCACTACTAATATTACCACTACTAAAACTACATCACAACTAACACTACCACTACTAACACTAACACTACTAAAACTACACTACTAATACTACCACTACTAATACTACATCACTACTAACACTACCACTAGTAACACTACCACTACTACCACTACATCACTACTATTATCACTACTAATACTACCACTACTAATACTACATCACTACTAATAGTACCACTACTAACACTACATCACTACTAACACTACCACTACAAATACAACCACTACTAACACTACATCACTACTAATATCGCTACAAATATTTCCACTACTAACACTACATCACTACTAACACCATATCACTACTAACACTACCAACATTTACACTACTAATACTACCACTACTAACACTACATCACTACTAATATCACTACTAATACTACCACTACTAATACTACATCACTACTAACACTAACAATACTAATACTACATCAGTACAACACTACTAATACTACCACCAGTATCACTAGTAATAGTACCACTACTAATACTACATCACTACTAGCACTACATCACTACTAACACTACCACTACTGATACTACTACTACTTCTAATATTACATTACTACTAATATAACCACTACTAATACTACATCGCTACTGGTACTACTACTACTACTAATATCACTACAAATACTACCAATACATCACTAATGTTACTACAACTACTGACACTAGCACTAATATCACTAAAAATACTACATCACTACCAATAATACCACTACTAATACCACTACTAATATTACCACTACTAATACTACATCACTACTGATATTGCCACTACTAGTACTACCACTACTAATACTACATAATTACTAATACTAATACTAAAGCAACTAATTCTACTAATACTACCATTACTACTAATACTACCCACTTTCAACACTTCTACAATGGAAAAAGTAATTGTTCTACCACTTCTCGGAACGTGTACAAACAACAGTGTATGTCCATGCATCCTGACCGGAAATCAGTGTAGTGAAGTAAAGAGAGCAGCCTTGGGTGGGCTGGAGAGGTAGTAGTGTAGTGTCAGCCATAGTACGGAGAAGGGTTGAGATCATGTATCGTAAATCTCAACCATTGTAACAGCCTTGGTGGTCAAACAGGTATTTATAAAAGCTTAGTGCCAAGGGAGGCAGTAACACCACATACAAAAGTTAGGCCGGTATTTCATCCAATGTGTGTTATAGAGCAGCGCACTGGACACCCTGTTTGTGGAGAACACATTCACAGTAAACGATGGGAATGGCAGCTCAACCCCATCTCAAACGTAAATAACCTTTAGCGGTGCTTGTATGTGTGCTTGTACCTGTGCTTGTATGCAACGCGCCTTTGTTTGATTCCCGGCCTTAGTGTGTGTCTGTTGTGTTATGAGTCAGTGAAGGGAGTAACACAACAGACAAAAGGTAGACTGGGATTCAATCAAAGGCCCGTTGCCTACAAGCGCACTGCTAAAGGGATCAGCTAGGGTGGCAGGGGAGGGGATTTGACAATACCTCTCCATGGTCTTTCTCTACGTGTCATAGCTGCTTGGAACCACATCATTGATGTTAAGCCTATAAAAGACTAGTAATACCGATGTAAAAACTGAACTTGCATATTGTAATGCTACAGTGGAGACATGCAACGAATGCAAATCAACTCTCATTGTGTGCGATCTATGCCATGTACAGGTGTTGATCTATGCAATGAACAGGTGTTCTGTGTGTACAGTATGTGGTGTGTGTCCCTATCAACAGTGACATACACTGTTGTTTGTACACGTTCCGGGAAGTGGTAGAGCAATGACTTTTTCCATTGTAGAAGTGTTGAAAGTGGGCCCTCTGCTAGTCTGCTTATAATCATGCGGTTCATTTTGAATCAAAATACCATCATATTCCCCATACAGTGCACTACTTTAAGGCTCTGATCAAAAGGAGTGCACTATCTTGGAAATAGGGTGTAATTTGAGGCGGGGACGGAGGCTGAGACCTGATCAGATGGTATCTGTGCTTTATGGACACAGGCTTCCATGTGCTGTTGACATTGAATAATTAAAAACCTCTTAAATGTAACTAAGTGTTATCAAAAATGTAATCTTTGTAATCTCCCAAATTAATTATTTATCATGAGAGGGGCCATAAACAATAACTAGTAATGCTGTATACTCCAAGAAAGGTTCAAATCTCACCTTTCTGGTAAAAAATACTTTGCTGAGGTGCAGTCACTTTTGAGCAGTTTTGAGGTGCAGTCACTTTAAAAAAAATATAGCATAATACATGGTTGGGTTCTGAACAAACAGAGTAAAACCTCAAGGACAACTAGAAAAATCTCAAACCAAGTTTATTCAACCCACTGGGTGCTTCAGCTGCAAAACACAACATACAAGTCACACAAGCACATATACCTTCCGACTACGCGGAGTCATCTCCATGCATATCGAAGATAATCAAATATTAGCCAGAAACACAGTAGGTTCCTCTTACTTGTATTGTCATGGCCCTGCCTAACTCTAGGACACTCATGGGCGTGGAAGTGAGCATGTGCAGTAGATGGAGAGGAGCCTACACTACTCACTCCATCCTCCAGAATCCGTAGTGAAGGAGCTGCCTCTGGAATTAAACCTGGCACCCGTCAATTGCCAGACTCAGAAGGGAACAGGAATGTTAATGAGATGGAGGCAACAGCTGAAGCAATATGATGAATTCTCTGTTCCTCACAGGGATTCCTCCACCTCCACTAGAATAATCATAGTCATTCCACAGTCCGCATTGATTTGTGTTGCAGCCTTCAGGTAGGGAGGGATAGAAAAGCTGTCGGTCAGATCTGTGGATGCATGTGTGTAAACGAGAGAGAGAAGAATAGTTAAGACAAGGACTGGAGGGCGAAGTATGTGTTGGAAGGGGGAGGGTGTGTGTGTGTGTGTGTGTGTGTGTGTGTGTATGTGTAACAAGCCATTGTAAAGCATATTTCGGACACTATATACTCTGTTCAGTGAAATAGTTATTTTCGCTGCATAACAGAAATCAATGTGATCCACCTTCAAAAGCACCTCAACCTACAGTAGAACACGGCAAATCACGCCTAAACTCTACACTGTCAGAGTTACAGTGCATTTCAAGGCCATTCTGTGTACTAAGACCATTCAATTTTTAATAGAGAAACCGTCCCATCTTCTGTTCGTGGACCCCATAAAAAATAGTGACAGAGCCCTTTTACTATGCAGGGAATAGGGTGACGTTTTAGGAACTACATTTCAGAATGGATTGAAAGCGGAATAACGGATTGAATAATGCCAGAATACAATTTGAACATGTCACACATGTTCACGAGCCCAAGATGGCTGAATTCAAACTACTCAGGAGAAAGAAAAAAATGGAAAGATATCCAGGAGAAAGAACAAAAAGGAAATGTATTCAAGGAAGAAAATGTGGGAAAGAGGACTATTACAGAATGCTGTCATCCATTGTCTATCTGCATAAAAGGCTAATGTGTTCTGGGAGATGGGAGTGTAGTGAGTGAGTCTGAACTAGGTCATGCAGGAAGTTACGACACTTAAATACGTCAGAGTCCCCTTTAACCTTTAGCAGACCTTTAACCTGTGGCAGTCTAGCCGTCTAACATAGATGTATATCACAGTTGACAGCTACAGTATGCAGGAAGCAGGGGGGGGGGTGAGAGTGAGCGAGACAGAGGCTTCCGTTTTCGCCACCAGGCTTGTAACGCTGCTATCACCACGAACATGGTTCTGTGGTGTGTGTGTGACGAGCGTGCCTGTCATTGGCCTGTTGGTCAGTTCGTAACACGTGGTTGCAGAGGGGATTCATCTTGCCACAGAAATAGACTTCCAGAACAGTTCCCATTCACATTGCCATGGTCTGAGGGGGAGCCCTGGCTTGTGACTGTGAGGGTAATAGTCTTTGGCATGATGTACTGTTATGCCCCTGAGTGTCTATGTAGTGTGGCACAAAAACAAATCTGATTTGTTAATGTAACTGTAAGTCTTCCCCTGCTCTATCAGACACCGTCTGTCTTTTCTCTCATTGTCTCTCTGGGGTTAAGCATCAGAAGCTCTGAATACCTATGAAATAAAGAAAAGCAAATATAACAGATGCCAGTTTCATGACTATGCAGCCAGCTGTTGAAAGATTGTCTAAATTGTCTGAATAGAGAATTACCTATTCAGAGGGGCCTCCTCCTTAATCCATAGTAAGAAAAGGCCTATCCTAAGCTGATGTTGTTCTAGGAAGGAGAATGAGACTCGTCAACTTTTCTTCAGTCAGAGAAGTATTCTGATTCCTCCAGATATCACTGACCTTCAGCTTGGGGGAGGATGGTGGAGGCGAGAGAGGAGGGAGGCTGGGGGAGGTGGGGATGACGCAGGTAGTGGGAGGCGGGGGAGATGGAAGAGAAGGTGGGGGAGAGGGAGGCCGGGAGAGGCGGGGAAACTGGAAAGAAAGGCTGGCAGATGCCAGTCTAAAGAGAGCCAGACACTCACATAGCTACAGAGAGGGGGAAAGTTTGCCTCAGGTCAGATAGAAAACTCTTTAACTTTAAAACATTATTTTACCTTAAGTGAAATGGTAAGTTGGCGAGGAGTCATATTCTTTAGATACGATACATATTACAAACATATACTGTACCTAGACAAAGTGAGTCATGTCAAGTGACTGTAGTTGTTACTGTTGGTCGTGAAAATGTTTGGGATTCCACTGCTCCTCATGAAAGCTGTGCACATTCAGTGAAGACATTGTGGAATTGTATGTGCGACATTGTAGAATTGTATGTGAGACATTGTAGAATTGTATGTGAGACATTGTAGAATTGTATGTGAGACATTGTGGAATTGTATGTGAGACATTGTAGAATTGTATGTGAGACATTGTGGAATTGTATGTGAGACATTGTGGAATTGTATGTGAGACATTGTAGAATTATATGTGAGACATTGTAGAATTGTATGTGAGACATTGTAGAATTGTATGTGAGACATTGTGGAATTGTATGTGAGACATTGTAGAATTGTATGTGAGACATTGTGGAATTGTATGTGAGACATTGTAGAATTATATGTGAGACATTGTGGAATTGTATGTGAGACATTGTAGAATTGTATGTGAGACATTGTGGAATTGTATGTGAGACATTGTGGAATTGTATGTGAGACATTGTAGAATTATATGTGAGACATTGTAGAATTGTATGTGAGACATTGTAGAATTGTATGTGAGACATTGTGGAATTGTATGTGAGACATTGTAGAATTATATGTGAGACATTGTAGAATTGTATGTGAGACATTGTAGAATTGTATGTGAGACATTGTAGAATTATATGTGAGACATTGTGGAATTGTATGTGAGACATTGTAGAATTATATGTGAGACATTGTAGAATTGTATGTGAGACATTGTGGAATTGTATGTGCGACATTGTAGAATTGTATGTGAGACATTGTAGAATTGTATGTGAGACATTATAGAATTGTATGTGAGACATTGTGGAATTGTATGTGCGACATTGTAGAATTGTATGTGAGACATTGTAGAATTGTATGTGAGACATTGTAGAATTGTATGTGAGACATTGTAGAATTGTATGTGAGACATTGTAGAATTGTATGTGAGACATTGTAGAATTGTATGTGAGACATTGTGGAATTGTATGTGAGACATTGTAGAATTGTATGTGAGACATTGTAGAATTGTATGTGAGACATTGTAGAATTGTATGTGAGACATTGTAGAATTGTATGTGAGACATTGTAGAATTGTATGTGAGACATTGTGGAATTGTATGTGAGACATTGTAGAATTGTATGTGAGACATTGTAGAATTGTATGTGAGACATTGTAGAATTATATGTGAGACATTGTAGAATTGTATGTGAGACATTGTGGAATTGTATGTGAGACATTGTAGAATTGTATGTGAGACATTGTAGAATTGTATGTGAGACATTGTAGAATTGTATGTGAGACATTGTAGAATTATATGTGAGACATTGTAGAATTGTATGTGAGACATTGTAGAATTGTATGTGAGACATTGTAGAATTATATGTGAGACATTGTAGAATTATATGTGAGACATTGTAGAATTGTATGTGAGACATTGTAGAATTGTATGTGAGACATTGTAGAATTATATGTGAGACATTGTAGAATTGTATGTGAGACATTGTGGAATTGTATGTGCGACATTGTAGAATTGTATGTGAGACATTGTGGAATTGTATGTGAGACATTGTAGAATTGTATGTGAGACATTGTGGAATTGTATGTGAGACATTGTAGAATTATATGTGAGACATTGTGGAATTGTATGTGAGACATTGTGGAATTGTATGTGAGACATTGTAGAATTATATGTGAGACATTGTAGAATTGTATGTGAGACATTGTAGAATTGTATGTGAGACATTGTAGAATTATATGTGAGACATTGTGGAATTGTATGTGAGACATTGTAGAATTATATGTGAGACATTGTAGAATTGTATGTGAGACATTGTAGAATTGTATGTGAGACATTGTAGAATTATATGTGAGACATTGTGGAATTGTATGTGAGACATTGTAGAATTATATGTGAGACATTGTAGAATTGTATGTGAGACATTGTGGAATTGTATGTGCGACATTGTAGAATTGTATGTGAGACATTGTAGAATTGTATGTGAGACATTATAGAATTGTATGTGAGACATTGTGGAATTGTATGTGCGACATTGTAGAATTGTATGTGAGACATTGTAGAATTGTATGTGAGACATTGTAGAATTGTATGTGAGACATTGTAGAATTGTATGTGAGACATTGTAGAATTGTATGTGAGACATTGTAGAATTGTATGTGAGACATTGTGGAATTGTATGTGAGACATTGTGGAATTGTATGTGAGACATTGTAGAATTGTATGTGAGACATTGTAGAATTGTATGTGAGACATTGTAGAATTGTATGTGAGACATTGTAGAATTGTATGTGAGACATTGTGGAATTGTATGTGAGACATTGTAGAATTGTATGTGAGACATTGTAGAATTGTATGTGAGACATTGTAGAATTATATGTGAGACATTGTAGAATTGTATGTGAGACATTGTGGAATTGTATGTGAGACATTGTAGAATTGTATGTGAGACATTGTAGAATTGTATGTGAGACATTGTAGAATTGTATGTGAGACATTGTAGAATTATATGTGAGACATTGTAGAATTGTACGTGAGACATTGTAGAATTGTATGTGAGACATTATAGAATTGTATGTGAGACATTGTGGAATTGTATGTGAGACATTGTAGAATTGTATGTGAGACATTGTAGAATTGTATGTGAGACATTGTAGAATTGTATGTGAGACATTGTAGAATTATATGTGAGACATTGTAGAATTGTATGTGAGACATTGTAGAATTGTATGTGAGACATTGTAGAATTGTATGTGAGACATTGTAGAATTATATGTGAGACATTGTAGAATTGTATGTGAGACATTGTAGAATTATATGTGAGACATTGTAGAATTGTATGTGAGACATTGTAGAATTATATGTGAGACATTGTAGAATTGTATGTGAGACATTGTAGAATTGTATGTGAGACATTGTAGAATTGTATATGAGACATTGTAGAATTGTATGTGAGACATTGTAGAATTATATGTGAGACATTGTAGAATTATATGTGAGACATTGTAGAATTATATGTGAGACATTGTAGAATTGTATGTGAGACATTGTAGAATTGTATGTGAGACATTGTAGAATTGTATGTGAGACATTGTAGAATTGTATGTGAGACATTGTAGAATTATATGTGAGACATTGTAGAATTGTATGTGAGACATTGTAGAATTGTATGTGAGACATTGTAGAATTGTATATGAGACATTGTAGAATTGTATGTGAGACATTATAGAATCGCCCTTGAGATGTGATGGCATACAGTTGTCAATCTGAGCGGTTTCATTTCCAGAACCTAAACAATGTAGATGTTGGCACAGAAGCCAATATGAAATTGTTGTCCCCCGTATTTTAAAACCCATTCACAGTCACAATAAGTCTGAATGCATATAATCCAAATCCATTTGAATGATCCAAATTATTGTGCTCCATTTCCAGTGTGTTCAAATGGAAGGGAATGATTTCATCCTGAATGTATCCTGTTTGATGTCTTTCATGAGTTCCCTGTCTGCTGCTACAGTACTGCTGCCAAGTAGCTCTCACAGAGGCTTTAGTTGAAGCATTAACACTTGGGCAACGGAACTCGCTTTAACAACTTGTTTCATGTGAATTATGGGCAGGTAATAGGTGTCAGTCTGGACCAGCTGTCTGCCTCTCAGGTGGCAGATGGATATGAGAGAGAAAGGGGAAAGGGAGGATCACATTCTGGGTGATAATAAAACAGGATATGGAGAATGTCCTAAGTGGAAATGGAGGTGGCATGTCACCTCTAGGAGCTTGTTAGAGAGGTAGTAATGTTTTCATCTTGGTTTTACGCCTATCTGTGAGGACATCCAGTTGGTTTGGGCAGAGTGATTTCAGTTCACACTGGTTTCTACAGTTCTACAGCAGTTTTCACACTGAATCGAGAAAAGCGTACACACAGAAATGCTCTCTCTCAAACAGTCATGCGCACACACGAATACAGAGTGACACGACTACGTACTCTCTCACCCTTTCAGAGTAAGACACAAAGAGAGACTTCAGTGAAAGAGAAAACACTCAATAGGAAATCCTTAACTCTTGCTTTTGCCCTTGACACCCATGGGAAAATACAATGATAGAGAAAGACACCCATCCTTCATCAATATTTAAGTTTTAATGTCACATGCGCAAGTACAGTGAAATGCCTTTTTTGCAAACTGAAAAAGAGTGATGTTCTCCTACCTGAACACAGAGAAGATATTTTCCATAATCACAATATGTTGTCATGACGTTGGCCTGTTGGGGGAGGTTTATGACCCCGTTTCTCTCTCTCTACTCTATAGAGTTGACTCTTGAAAAGCCCTTTGTTAACAGAGATTTTGGGAGCATCAACAGGTGGGAAACGGAACCATATTTCGGTAATCCAATCAGTTGAAAATATGCATTGGTACTTAATGAATATGATGTCATATCAGTTGGCATCTTAGACATGATTACTGATGATAGGACGACATAAACTGTATCTTGGACAATCTACACATTCTAGTTATCAGATTCAAATGGAAATGTTGTGCAATTTAAATGTTTAAATATGAAAATACGTATGTAAAGATTAAATGTAATTTTAGCTTCTTAATGAGAGAACAGTTTGTTATAAGAACACCACTCTGCTCACTCAGAGGTGAACAGACATGGTTTGTTGTCACGATCGTCGTTGGAAGCATACATGGACCAACGTGCATCGTGATCTGGGTTCCACATCTTTATTGAAGTGAAACTAAAACAAGACAAAATAAAGAAACAGCGAAAAGTGACTACCTGATACACAAGCACAAAACACAAAATAATATCCCACAAAAACAGGTGGGAAAACAACTACTTAAATATGATCCCCAATTAGAGACAACGATTACCAGCTGCCTCTAATTGGGAATCATACAAATCACCAAAATAATTTGTTTTAACTAGACCCCACATAGAAATGTTAAACTAGACTGCCCCCTAGTCAATCGCTGACCTACTCCACCATAGAGAAACAAGACTCTCTATGGTCAGGACGTGACAGTTGTAAACTATGAAACACGCCCTTCTTTCACCACTATATAAACCCGTTGACGAAAATTCAACTTCCTGTTCCAAGGATGTGAGGACTTGCGGTCCCCGCGTTAAAATGGACAAGGTCACCTACAGAACTAAGCCAAACTCAGCGTGAGCTCTAGTTGAGGGACAAGAACCTAAAGAAATTAGCATTGAATTTCAAAGTGAAGATGACAATCCACACACCGAAAGGATGAATTTCGACTATACCAGACAGAATATAGCATGAGCTTAAATTATGGCAACTTGGTATGAACTTTGAACTCTTATTCACTAAAGAAGTGATATCCTCTCTGCCCACTAAATGTGGGATAGGAGAGAATGGACAGAGCATCCATTCTACCACGCTCCAGTTCGCCACTAGATATTCTTCAGAGGACCAGAGATCCCTGCTGGGCAACCCAGCCTTCTATCTACGACCAATCTACCGAAGCGCAGCTCAGAGTAAATATTTATTGCATTTTCCTTTTTTAAATGGTCCGTAAATTTAGAATGCATAAGATATTGTATTTACGATAGCATAGCTGCCTACGGCTCAATAGAGACGTACAAGATTTTTTTTTGTTCCTCAGTCTTCCCGCTCTTTTATTCAAAACCCAACCCCGTTTCTTTGTGTAACCAGCAGTCATAATTGTTTTACCTTTATTTAACTAGGCAAGTCAGTTAAGAACAAATTCCTATTTTCAATGACAGCCTAGGAACAGTGGGTTAACTGCCTGTTCAGGGGCAGAACAACCGATTTGAACCTTATTAGCTCAGGGATTTGAACTTGCAACCTTTCAGATACTAGTCCAACACTCTAACCACTAGGCTACCCTGCCAGTTCCGTTGGGGACGTTTTCTGTTCCCTGTTCCCTGTTCCCTAGGGACGTTTTCCTTTATGACATCATTTGTAATCAATGTATGATCCATTCTGTGTAGATGTAATTCTGTGTGATTATTTAGGTATTTAGTAAATGAATAATTAAACAAAATTTTGTATTGCTGATTCAACTTGTTAGCCAGGGTTCGTGAAGATAACCAAGAATTTACAACTTTCAGATGAGACTAAATAAGGTGACAATTAAATATAGACTGCTATTGAGGTAAGAGATTACCAGGTCTTTAGGAGTTTATTCGGAAGATAACATCTCTAATAACATTATTTCGTGGATCCCCGAAATTCTAGTTAATTACATTTACATGATTAGCTTAATCAGGTAATATTAATTACAGAGAAATGATTTTATAGAAGAGCATGTCATATCACTTAATCCGGCATAGCCAAAGACACGACACTGTGTCATTGCACTTCTAGTGATACAGTACCCAATACATGGAAAATACGTCATGTATTTTAGAGCACATGCTGAATCCAAAGATCCAGCTGTCAATTTGACACAGTTCATACACTAAGAATGTTCAACCTCTCCAGTTACAGTCAATGCACTAACTGTATATGTTCACAGAATGTATGAGGAATGTACTCCAAAGACTGCTGAGAACTTTAACAACGCAAAAACTCAATTATGTTTTTCAAAGATTTGGCATCATTCAATGTTCTACTCTTTGTGGCTCGATCAAGTCCATTGATCCAGGTCAAATAATGACTCTTATCAGTACTATTCGTTTTGGTATTCTCTCTATTGACCAGAGCCTTATAGGCCGTGGTCAAAAGTAGTGCACTACAGTACTGTATATAGGGACTAGGGAGCAATTTGGGACACATCCAAAGACCATTAATCCGTGTAATGTGTGACACTGTCATTGGATAGCAGAGCAAGGGTGATTTCTACAAAATGATTGTGGTTCGGATTTGAATTTCCCTCAATGTTTGGTGCAGGAAATGCTGAGTAAATCAAAGTTTGGGGTGTCTGGCTGACACTGTGATTTAAAAAATACAAAAAAATCCTATGTCTATTTGCTACTTCTGCTGCTAAAAGGTTGACCCTTAGAAATGTAATGACGTCCCTAAAATCACTATGATATTGCCATGGATACCAAGGGAACGCAGTAGATAATACATAGTCTAGGTTTCTCGTGTTAACTGAGGCTGTATGTCATATACAGTCTGAACAAAAAAGCATTAACCACAGAATTGCATTGCTTAAAATGTTATGGGGGTCAATATGTTTTTAGAAAGACCGATTCATTGTAAATGTCACAGAAAATAGCATTCATTTGATGAGCGCCACTTCCAGGTTAGAGACACATAAAAATCTTTGTTGTTGTAATTTCACATGCATGTTATCTACTGTAAGGCTGTTGTACTTTAATAATGGAGTAGCTTTATGTTTTTAAGCATGTTAAATCATTCGAGTAAAAAACAACATTTGAATGGTTGATAAAAGCAGATGGTAGATAAACGGGAAACAATATAATTCATGTTTGATTTGAATTCTGGTCCAATGCCTGCTCAATCGTAAATTACCTTTAAATGTCAACTGCTATGCATTTGTCGTCAACAACGCGCCTTGGATTGAATCCAAGACGTAGTGCACTGTGAAGGGATTAGGGTGCCACTTCGGACATCCATGGACATATAATGGGGGTTTCACGCCCTCCTGAGGCCCTCCAGCATTCACATCATTACCTCTCTCTCTCTCTCTCTCTCTCTCTCGCTCAAAGCGTTTATCCTGCATTGATCTAGTCATCATTGTCAAGCTCAGAGCCGGGAACACATCAAGCACTGAATCTAATGCATCTGAGAACATAGTGTATACAGTATTAATTCATTTAATTACTGGAAAATCCATCTCCCTTAACTAACTTGGCTATAGACATGAAATCGAGTCAAATGTCCACATAGTAAATTACAAATATATTACACAAAAAATATGAATATGGTGCCTATTTTTGAAAACCAATGAAGAGAGTTAAGACATACTTTTTTTGTGTGACAATGGGCTAAGACACAGTCATTCATATTTTTAACATACACTTACAAACCAAATGTGATTTTCCTCACAAGCACAATTTCCAATCAACTCTGGATCTGTCTTAATGTGTTTGGCTGAATATGGTCCTTCGAGCATAACAGACTCAGCACAGGGTTCCAGATAACGGATCGATGGTAAGCTAACCCAGCAACAACCCCCTGTAATTAGAGTCCGGCAACGACAGCTCAGCAGACCTACACTGACAGCTGGAGGAGGACAGGGGAGAGCGTGGATGAAATAGGGGGAGAGAGGGAGGAGAGGACATACACACAGAAGTATGTGGACCCCCAATCCTCCAGAGTTCGATGGCGGCACGCTTTACACCACCACCTGACACTTGGCATTGCGCATGTTGATCTTAAGCTTTCATTTCATGAATCTCCAGATGAACAGTTCTTGTACTGAAGTTGCTTCCAGAGGCAGTTTGGAACTCGGTAGTGAGTGTTGCAACCGAGGACAGACCATATTTACACCATATTTATAAGCTAAGCAGTTCAGCACTCGGCAGTCCGATTCTGTGACCTTGTGTGGCCTACCACTTCGCGGCTGAGCCGTTGTTGTTCCAAGATGTTTCCACTTCAAGATAACAGCATTTACAGTAGACAGGGGCTGCTCTAGCAGGGCAGAAATTTGACGAACTGACTTGTTGGAAAGGTGGCATCCTATGACAGTGCCACGTTGAAAGTCACTGAGCTCTTCAGTAAGGCCATTCTGCTGCCAATGTTGTCTATGGAGATTAAATTGCTGTGTGCTCGATTCTATACACCTATCCGCAAAAGGTGTGGCTGAAATAGTCGAATCGACTAATTTGAAGGGGTGTCTACATACTTTTGTATATATAGTGTATGTAAAAGTGTCAACATCACTTGACTGAAGGAGAGGGGGGCAGGGGCATAACATGCATATCAGATGCCACATCACAGACATGGGAAGAAGGGGAAGGAAGATGACACGAGGGAGGAAGTGTAGATGCTCCCTATATCAGGATTGAGGGGGGAGAGAGAGAGAGATTTAAAAAAAAAATGTATTTAACCTTTAATTAAGTAGGTAGGCAAGTTGAGAAAAAGTTCTCATTTACATCTGCGACCTGGCCAAGATAAAGCAAAGCAGTGAGACACAAACAACAACACAGAGTTACACATGGAATAAACAAACAATAAACAAATCTATATACAGTGTGCGCAAATTATGCAGGATAAGGGAGGTAAGGCAATAAATAGGCCGTATTTGCGAAGTAACTACAATTTAGCAATTAAACACTGGAGTGATAGATGTGAAGAAGATGAATGTGCAGATAGAGATAATGGTGTGCAAAGGAGAAAAGAAATGACAATATGGGGATGAGGTAGTTTGATGAGCTACTTACAGGTGACAGCTGATGCTTAAAGTTAGTGAGGGAGATATGAGTCTCCAGCCTCAGTGATTTTTGCTATTTGTTCTAGTCATTGGCAGCAGAGAACTAGAAGGAAAGGCGGCCAAAAGGTGGAATTGGCTTTGGGGGTGACCAGTGAAATATACCTGCTGGAGCGCGTGCTACGGGAGGGTGCTGCTATGGTGACCAGTGAGCTGAGGTAAGGCGGGGCTTTACCTAGCAAAGACTTATAGATGACCTGGAGCCAGTGGGTTTGGCAATGAATATGAAGCGAGGGCCAGCCAACGAGAGCATACAGGTCACAGTGGTGGGTAGTTTATGGGGCTTTGGTGACAAAACAGATGGCACTGTGATAGACTGCATCCAATTTATTTGCTGAGTAGAGTGTTGGAGGCTATTTTGTAAATGACATCGCCGAAGTCAAGGATCGGTAGGATAGTCAGTTTTACAAGGGTATGTTTAGCAGCATGAGTGAAGGATGCTTTGTTGCAAAATAAGAAGCCGATTATAGATGTAATTTTGGATTGGAGATGCTTAATGTGAGTCTGGAAGGAGAGTTTACAGTCTAACCAGATACCTAGGTACAGTGGGGCAAAAAAGTATTTAGTCAGCCACCAATTGTGCAAGTTCTCCCACTTAAAAAGATGAGAGAGGCCTATAATTTGCATCATAGGTACAATTCAACTATGACAGACAAAATGAGAGAAAAAAATCCAGATAATGAATTTATTTGCTAATTATGGTGGAAAATAAATATTTGGTCCCCTACAAACAAGCAAGATTTCTGGCTCTCACAGACCTGTAACTTCTTCTTTAAGAGGCTCCTCTGTCCTCCACTCGTTACCTGCATTAATGGCACCTGTTTGAACTTGTTATCAGTATAAAAGACACCTGTCCACAACCTCAAACAGTCACACTCCAAACTCCACTATGGCCAAGACCAAAGAGCTGTCAAACAAAATTGTAGACCTGCACCAGGCTGGGAAGACTGAATCTGCAATAGGTAAGCAGCTTGGTTTGAAGAAATCAACTGTGGGAGCAATTATTAGGAAATGGAAGACATACAAGACCACTGATAATCTCCCTCGATCTGGGGCTCCACGCAAGATCTCACCCCGTGGGGTCAAAATGATCACAAGAATGGTGAGCAAAAATCCCAGAACCTCACGGGGGGACCTAGTGAATGACCTGCAGAGAGTTGGGACCAAAGTAACAAAGCCTACCATCAGTAACACACTACGCCACCAGGGACTCAAATCCTGCAGTGCCAGACGTGTCCCCCTGCTTAAGCCAGTACATGTCCAGGCCCGTCTGAAGTTTGCTAGAGAGCATTTGGATGATCCAGAAGAAGATTGGGAGAATGTCATTGACATATGGTCAGATGAAACCAAAATAGAACTTTTTTTGTAAAAACTCAACTCGTCGTGTTTGGAGGACAAAGAATGCTGAATTGCATTTCAAAGAACACCATACCTACTGTGAAGCATGGGGGTGGAAACATCATGCTTTGGGGCTGTTTTTCTGCAAAGGGACCAGGACGACTGATCCATGTAAAGGAAAGAATGAATGGGGCCATGCATCGTGAGATTTTGAGTGAAAACCTCCTTTCATCAGCAAGGGCATTGAAGATGAAACGTGGCTGGGTCTTTCAGCATGACAATGATCCCAAACACACCGCCCGGGCAACGAAGGAGTGGCTTCATAAGAAGCATTTCAAGGTCCTGGAGTGGCCTAGCCAGTCTCCAGATCTCAACCCCATAGAAAATCTTTGGAGGGCGTTGAAAGTCCGTGTTGCCCAGCAACAGCCCCAAAACATCACTGCTCTAGAGGAGATCTGAATGGAGGAATGGGCCAAAATACCAGCAACAGTGTGTGAAAACCTTGTGAAGACTTACAGAAAACGTTTGACCTCTGTCATTGCCAACAAAGGGTTTTTAAATAACAAAGGATTGAGATAAACTTTTGTTATTGACCAAATACTTATTTTCCATAATTTGCAAATAAATTCCTTAAAAATCCTACAATGTGATTTTCTGGAGAAAAAAAATCTCATTTTGTCTGTCATAGTTGAAGTGTACCTATGATGAAAATTACAGGCCTCTCTCATCTTTTTAAGTGGGAGAACTTGCACAATTGGTGGCTGACTAAATACTTTTTTGCCCCATTGTATATGTTGTCCAGGGCACAGCTGGGGTCTGAAGGTGGTCTATAACAAGAGGCAACGGTGAGAGACTTGTTTCTGGAAAGGTGGATTTTTAAAAGTAGAAGCTCGAATTGTTTGGGCCTGGATAGTATGACAGAACTCTGCAGGCTATCTCTACAGTAGATTGCAACTCTGCCCTTTTTGGCAGTTCTTCTCGGGAAATGTTATAGTTAGGGATGGAAATTTCAGGATTTTTGGTGTCCTTCATAAGCCAGGATTCAGACACGGCTAGGACATCCGGGTTGGCAAAGTGTGCTAAAGCAGTGAATAAAGAAAACTTAGGGAGGAGGCTTCTAATGTTAACATGCATGATACCAAGGCTTTTACGGTTACAGAAGTCAACAGATGAGAGCGTCTGGGGAATGGGAGTGGAGCTAGGCACTGCAGGGCCTGGATTCACCTCTACATCACCAGAGGAACAGAGGAGGAGTAGGATAACGGTGCGTTCAGAACAGAGAGTAAAAGGAGCAGGTTTCTGGGAGAGGAAGAATAGATTCAAGGCATAATGTACAAACAAGGGTATAGTAGGATGTGAATACAGTGGAGGTAAACCTAGGCATTTAATGACGATGAGAAAGATGTTGTCTCTAGAGACACCATTTAAACCAGATGAGGTCACCGCATGTGTGGGAGGTGGAACAAAAGGGCTAGCTGAGGCATATTGAGCAGGGCTGGAGGCTCTACAGTGAAATAAGACAATAATCACCTACCAAAACAGCAATCAACAAGGCATATTAACATTAGGGAGAGGCATGCATAGCCGAGTGATCATAGGGTCCAGTGAGTAGCTAGGCGACCTGGAGACACGGCGATTCAGACAGCTTGCGGGCCGGGGCTAGCAGAAGGGGCTTAGGGGACGTCGCGACGGTAGAGTCTGTTGAAGCCCCCTCGGACGGTTCGTCGGCAGATAGATTGAAGTAACATTACTTTAGAAGCAGCATTGAGCTAAACTCATTTCTGTCATGTCTCAATAACAAGCCACTGTAAAGCATATTTCAGACACTCACTTCAGCTAAATCATTATTTTTCTCGTTGCATAACAGGCATCAATGTGATCCACTTTCAAAAGCACCTCAACCCACTAGCGCCTGGTAAATCACACCAAAACACCACACAGTCACAACTACAGTGCATTTCAAGCCCATTCTCTATCTACCAAGACCCTGATAGCAGTCTTTACTATAGAAGCCGGCCTTCGTGGACCCTGTTAAAAAAGGAGAGAGAAAGAGGGAGTAGTAGAAGGACAGACTGGTGATGTTAAGTTTGTCTGTTTCCTGTTTACTCACATGCATGATTTAGAGCTTAAATCACAACATTTCTGCTTTGTGTGTAAGAAGCTCATGGGAGAAGGCAACACATTTCACAAGACGCCCTGCTTTCTGTTAATAATTTCTTTCTGTTTCATTGGAAGGCAGAAGGGTTCATTCAGTCAGTTTGTCACCTTTACTGAAACAGTTTTCCAAACTCTTGGTGTTTCAGTGCAACAAAGCCTTCGAAAACCCAGAAGACGGGAAACTTCATTGCAAAATCCATTGATTGTCGATTATTTAATTCATATTTCCCTACAGTATCGTTCAATTATAGGACAGTACACACATAATGTAAAACCCAAGGGACAGAACCCAGCAAACAAAGGATGTCCTAAGGACATTCCCAATAGGTCCTGTTGACGGTTTTGGTGAGACGTTATCTGAGTGACCTTCTGAGAATGTTCTAGGAACATTATTTGTCTGAAACATTGTTCCCCTCTGCTACTGTCTTGGTTCGACCAGGTCTCTGTTGAAAAATCGATTTTTTTTATCTCAATGAGACTAACCTGGATAAATAAAGGTTAACCCTGTCAGTGCCAAGACCCCAGCAAAAATCGGCTTTTCATTTATCTGACTTTCATTTATCTGAATGTCCAGCCCTATTATTTAGCCTCACAATGAAGTGTTTTGCCAATTTATTTTCAGAATAACCAGGGCTACAAGAAGAAAACAAAATAATTTGACATAAACAGTTGCATTCACGAGTTTTATGACAAATGCCAATAAGGTCTGCAAAAGCGAAATGAATGAAGTACAGACATCGTTTGCTCAGTGGTTTATGAATATCCAGCTAGTCAGTGACAACTGTGTGGAGGTTGTAGTTTGTGAAAGAAACACTGTGAGCTTATTACAGTATTGAAGACACTATGTCCTGAGATTTCCTGTGATCTATGTAGAAGAACCCTTTACCTTCTAATGACTCTTGTGTGGCTTTTGAGTGTCTTGGAGTTAAACATGTGTGTGTTCGTGAGTCTCACCTTTTCAAAGATAGTCTTTTATAGTTTGTTTCTCAAACCATTCGGACTCTACAGGCATTTTTGTACAAAAATACCCGTTCCTGGGCCCCCTTCTTGATACTCCCATTTCTCACAAACACTGTTCTATTTAAATCATATTTAAAATATTTATTTGAATCATTTTTATGTTTTTTGGGGAAAAAATGTATTACTTGTTTAACAAAATCTCTTTCTATGAGCAATTGAGCTCAGTATTTGTATTATTTATTCAGTCTTTCTTTGCTCGTCTTTATCAATGGATCCAATCATCTCTGTACTTCAGCCTCCAGAAATAAACATGTCTAATTCTTTCAGACATTCAATCCCTCTTTCACCCCTCTGTTATTGTTAGGCAACCTTTTAGTAACGTTCCGCGGACATCCTAAAGACACATTTTGGTTTGCAGGGAACATCCCCCATACCCTTATGATCAGACCCTACTGTAGGCTAGGCTACTACTGTTGAATGTCGATGTGTCTCAAATGTCACCCCATTCCCTATTTAGTGAATTGGGCTCTGGTCAAAAATAGTGCACTATGTAGGGAATAGAGTGCCATAGACTATCAATACCCAACATGTGCGCACGGATATATTAAAAAAAAAAAAATGTTTTTCTTGGTCAGCTTTTACATTTGAGTCATTTAGCAGACATCTTATCCAGTGCTCAAGGGCACTTCAACAGATATTTCACCTAGTCGGCTTGGGGATTCTAACCAGCGACCTTTCAGTTACTGGCCCAACGCTCTTAACCACTAGGCTACCTGCCGCCCATCTTGAGGGTAGGAACTACTGCTGAATAACAAATCCACCGTTAGCCCATATGCACACCTGTAGTACTGTAGAGCATAGATGGTTGGATCAGTGAGGTCAGAGGCCGGGAGGCACTCCACCCAGCCCCGCTCCCACTCACTCACTCACGCACTCACGCACTCACTCACTCACGCACTCACTCACTCACTCACTCACTCACTCACTCACTCACTCACTCACTCACTCACTCACTCACACACACATACACACACACACACACACACACACACACACTCATAAAGCAGATTCTTGCTACATTGATTATCGCTATGACATGATCACAAAGATAACCAACAAACATCCACAACAAACCATCAAGCAGCATCAGGTAGGATGCATAACAATTAGACACACATGGCCCTAATAGCTTGTTCCCCACGCAACTACCCAACACAAATAGTTTACTTTAAGCACAACAGACAGCGACCCAAGAGCCAGCGAGCAGGCCTAATTGCAGGCAGCAGCGCTACTGTAAATAAACACTTCCACTTACTTGTAAACGAAGTCCATCCATCTATGCTTCTGAGTAAATACATCAATGACAGAACTGTAAAACTGCTGTATTTGGCCCTCAGTTTTAAAATTGTATTGTCTCAATGCGATGGAGATGTTGGCAAGGGATGAGAATTGTCCTTGACTGGTCTGGTTTCGACAATATTTCCTTATCCGTTTCAGCGCAGAAAATGACCTCAAAATGGATGCCTTTGTGGCTGGTATAGTGAGGACAGTAACTTTGCTGCCTCGGGGACAGGCAGGTCATGATGGAACAAGAAGCTGAGGAGCTGTCTAGGTGATTTCCTTTACATACCATTTGTGAATGCAACCTGGTCTCAGATAATTATTATTGCATTATTCTGTAAGTAAATCCGAGACACTCCATTTACATTTGGTATCAAATCAAATTGTATTTGTCACATGCACCAAATACACCAGGTGTAAACCTTACTGTGAAATGCCTAATTACAAGCCCTTAACCAACAATACAGTTCAAGAAACAGAATTAAGAAAACATTATTACAAAAAATTTTTTAAGTAACACAATAAAATAACAATAACGAGGCTATATTTTCAAGGGGTACCGGTACCGAGTCAATGTGTGGGGATACAGGTTATTTGAAGGAATTTGTACATGTAGGTAGGGGTAAAGTGACTATGCATAGATAATAAACAGTGAGTAGCAGCAGTGTAAAAACAAAGGGGGAGCCTTTTGGTCCTAGACTTGGCGCTCCGGTACTGCTTGCAGTGTGATACCAGAGAGAACAGTCTATGACTTGGGTGACTGGAGTCTTTGAACAATTTTTGGGCCTTCCTCTGACTCAGCCTATTATATCCTGGATGACAGGAAGCTTGGCCCCAGTGATGTACTGGGCCGTACGCATTACCCTCTGTAGCACCTTGTGGTCAGAGACCGAGGAGTTGCCATATCAGGCTGTGATACAACGGTTCAGGATGCTCTCGATGGTGCAGCTGTAGGACTTTTTGAGGATCTGGGGAACCACGCCCAATATTTTCAGTCTCCTTTAGGGGAAAGGGTGTTGTCGGGCCCTCTTCACGACTGTCTTGGTGTGTTTGGACCATGATAGTTTGTTGGTCACATGGACACCAAGGAACTTGAAATTCTCGACCTGCTCAACAGGTCCTTTTGATGTTAATGGGGGCCTGATCGGCCCTCCTTTTCCTGTAGTCCACGATCAGCTCCTTTGTCTTGCTCACATTGAGGGAGAGGTTGTTGTCCTGGCACCACACAGCCAGGTCTCTGGCCTCCTCCCGATAGGCTGTCTCATCGTTGTCGGTGATCAGGCCTACAACTGTTTTGTCGTCAGCAAACTTAATGATGTTGTTGGAGTCATGCTTGGCCACACAGTTGTGGGTGAACATGGAGTACAGGAGGGGACTAAGCATGCACCCCTGAGAGGCCCCAATGTTGAGGATCAGCGTGACAGATGTGTTGTTGCCTTACCTTATGTATGGTTACATAAGACAGCAGGCCAAAAACAAAAGTAGGGTGGTTTGTCATGGTGGACACGTGAGTGTATAACGTAAATATCTAGCAACTCAAAGGTTGCAAGTTCAAATTTCATCATGGAAAACTTTAGCATTTTAGCTAATTATCAACTTTTCAACTACTTACTACTTTTGAGCTATTTTTGCAACTACTTGCCACTGAGCTAAGCGGGGTTGGTCCTGATCGGTCCCTTGATGGGAGACCAGGTGCTGCTGGAAGTGGTGTTGTACAGTGCCTTCAGAATGTTTTCAGACACATTGACAATTTCCAAATGTTGTTACATTACAGCCTTATTCTAAAATGGATTAAATCAAATACAATCCTCAGTAATCTACGCATAATACCCCATAATGATAAAGCAAAAAGTTGTTTTTAGAAATGTGAGCTAATGTATTAAAAATAAAAAGACTAAATATCTTATTTACATAAGTATTCAGACCCTTTGCTATGAAACTCGAAGAGCTCAGGTGCATCCTGTTTCAATTGATCATTCTTTAGATGTTTCTACAACTTGTTTGGAGTCCAACTGTGGTAAATGCAATTGATTGGACATGATTTGGAAAGGCACACAACTGTCTATAAAAAGTCACACAGTTGACAGTGCATGTCAGAGCAAAAAACAAGGCACAGATCTGGAGAAGGGTAACAAAAAATGGTTGAGGCATTGAAGGTCCCCAAGAACACAGTGGCCTCCATCATTCTTAAGTGGAGGAAGTTTGGAACCACCAAGACACTTCCTAGAGCTGGCTGCCTGGCCAAACTGAGAAGGGCCTTGGTCAGGGAGGTGATCAAGAACCCAATGATCACCCTGACAGAGCTCTGGAGATCCTCTGTGGAGATGGGAGAACCTTCCAGATGGACAACCATCTCTGCTCTGCAGTACTCCACCAATCAGGCCTTTATGGTAGAGTTGCCATGGCACAAGGCGAGACCCAGATGCAGACACAGGAGGCAGATTGTTGGAGACTTACAATGTTTATTAATCCAAAAAGGGGTAGGCAAGAGAATGGTCGGGTACAGGCAAAAGGTCAAAACCAGTTCAGAGTCCAATAGGTACCGAAGGGCAGGCAGATTCAAGATCAGGACAGGCAGTATGATCAGGCAGGCGGGAGAGTAGTCCAGAGTCCGGCAGTGGTCAAAACCGGGAAGACTAGCAAAAGAAAAGGAGTACGGGGGAAAACAAGCTGGTTGACTTGACTGAACATACAAGATGAACTGGCACAGAGAGACAGGAAACACAGCGATAAATACACTGGGGGAAAATAAGCGACACCTGGAGGGGGTGGAGACAATCACAGGGACAGGTGAAACAGATCAAGGCATGACAAAAGTGGCCAGATGGAAGCCACTCCTCAGTTAAAGGCACATGAGTTGCATTTAAAGACTCTCAGACCATGAGAAACAAGATTCTCTGGTCTGATGAAACCAAAATTGAACTATTTGGCCTGAATGCCAAGGATCACGTATCGAGGAAACCTGGAACCATCACTACATCAACACAGAAGCATGGTGGTGGCAGTATCATGCTGTGGGGATGTTTTTCAGCGGCAGGGACTGGGAAACTAGTCAGGATCGAGGCAAAGATGAACAGAAAAAAGTACAGAGATTTCCTTGATGAAAACCTGCTCCAGAACACTCAGACCTGAGACTGGGGTGAAGGTTCACCTTCCAAAAGGACAACGACCCTAAACACACGGCCAAAACAACACAGGACTGGCTTTGGGACAAGTCTCTGAATGTCCTTAAGTGGCCTAGCCAGAGCCCGGACTTGAACTCGATAAAACATCTCCGGAGAGACCTGAAAAAAGCTGTGCAGCAATGCTCCCCATCCAACCTGACAGAGCTTAAGAGGATCTGCAGAGAAGAATGTGAGAAACTCCCCAAATAGAGGTGTGCCAAGCTTCCCAAGAAGACTTGAGGCTGTTGTTTCTGCCAAAGGTGCGTCAACAAAGTACTGAGTAAAGGGTCTGAATGCTTACGTAAATGTGACTTATTTTTATTATACATTTATTTATTTATTCATAATATAAATTTATTATAAACTTTTTCTTTGTGTCATTATGGTGTATTGTGTGTAGATTTTAGAATAAGGCTGTAATGTAACAAAATATGGAAAAAGTCAAGTGGTCTGAATACTTTCCCAAGGCACTGTATGTAAAGTACCAGTCAAAGTTTGGACTAAAATAAGCTAAAATAAAACTGACTCCCATGAGAACCACCACAGGAAAGGAAGACCCAGAGTTACCTCTGCTGCAGAGGATACTGTCACGACTTCCATGGAAGTCGGTCACTCTCCTTGTTAGGGTAGCGTTCGGCGGTCGACGTCACCGGCTTTCTAGCTACCGCCGATCCACTTTTCATTTTCCATTTGTTTTGTCTTTGTTTCACAGACCTGTCTTCAATCCCACAATCACCTGTTCATTATTTAACCCTCTGTTCCCCACATGGTTTTTGTGAGTGATTGTTTGTTGTAATGTGGTCCGTATTGTGTGGCCGTGTATATTTGATTTTTGAGTAAAAGTGTTTTTATTACTCATATCTGCTGTCCTGCGCCTGACTCATCTCACCAGCTACACACAGATGATGTTACAGATAAGTTCATTAGAGTTACCAGCATCAGAAATTGCAGCCTAAATAAATGCTTCACAGTGTTCAACTAACAGACATCTCAACATCAACTATAAAGAGGAGACTGAGTGAATCAGACCTTCATGGTCGAATTGATGCAAAGAAACCACTACTAAAAGACACCAATAAGATGAAGAGACTTGCTTGGGCCAAGAAACACGAGCAACTGACATTAGACCGGTGGAAACCTGTCCAAATTTGAGATTTTTGGCTACAAAAGACGTTTCTTTGTGAGACGCAGAGTATGTGAAAGGATGATCTCCGCATGTGTGCTTCCCCCCGTGAAGCACGGAGGAGGAGGTGTGATGGTGTGAGGGTGTTTTGCTGGTGACACTGTCAGTGATTTATTTAGAATTCAAGGCAGACTTTCACAGCATGGCTACCACAGCATTCTGCAGCGATACACTATCCCATCTGGTTTGCGCTTAATGGGACTATCATTTGTTTTTCAACAGTAAAATGACCCAAAACACACTTCCATGCTGTGGTTATTTGACCAAGAAGGAGAGTGATGGAGTGCTGCATCAGATAACCTGGCCTCAATCACCCAACCTCAACCCAATTGAGATGGTTTGGGATGAGTTGGACCGCAGCCAACAAGTGCTCATTACATGTGGGAACTCCTTCAAGACTGTTGGAAAAGCATTCCTCGTGAAGCTGGTTGAGAAAATGCCAAGGGTGTGCAAAGCTGTCATCAAGGCAAAGGGTGGTTACTTTGAAGAATCTAAAATATAATATTTGTTTAAACACTTTTTTGGTTATTACATGATTCCATATGTGTTATTTCATAGTTTTGATGTCTTCACTATTATTCTACAATGTAGAAAATTGTAAAAAAAATAAAGAAAATCCTTGAATGAGTAGGTGTGTACAAACGTTTGACTGTTATTGAACATACATATATACTTATCTATTCTTTCTTTTCATTTGTGTGCATTGTTTTGTATTGGTTAGTATTACTGCACTGTTGGAGTTCAAAACATAATCATTTCACTGCATCTGCGATAACATCTACAAAATATGTTTACACTAAAATTGTATTAGATTAACTGGGGACAAATGTTGGTCAGAGGGGACGATCAGTAGACTCAAGGTAATACCTGTAATTACATTATTACTACATTATTCTACAAAGACTCACATATAAAACCTTCCTCCCCAACACAATCCAGGCCATAATTGGGTGGCCTGCCTGTCTTGGGGACTGTCCGTCAGGGGACTGATGGTTTCAATGAGCCTGACATATGAATCGGAATCAGTCATTATGTATTCAAGTCATGTCTTTACGGTAATTTGTATGCCTTATTTTCTGAACGTTATAAATTAGTCATGATTGTTTGTCTTTAAGTGGGCTATTAAACCATGCAAACAGCAGTGAGGAGCAACGGGGGTCAAACTCTCGTTTTCTAGTACTTTCTCTCTGTCACCCCCCACCCCCGATTTGAGACAGTTTCAAATGATCACTCTTGTAGAATAACTGTTTCAGATGCAAGATGGCCATCACTTTGCAGTGGCGACTCTTTTCATTTGGAAAAATATTCTTTTATATTTTATTCTGTAATATTGCATAATGATTTTTACTTTAACATAGGTATGTCTTGACTGTGATAAGGGCTCAGGAAAAAGTAGTTTTCTTCTGCTAAATTAACAAATCAAGGCTATGCCATTTCACAGCAATAGGCTTCTACAAGCAAGCACCAATGAAGATTGTGTTCCACGATATAATAACCAGCTCATATTACGGTTTCAATAAATTAATCTTAAATGGCTTTCTTTTTCAATGGCTGAATATGAATGGGCAATTTAGCAATTAGGATTTGTTATCTGTAATGGATATGCTAAATTAGGCATTGTTGCACACCGTTGGCATAGATAAATGTGCACATATTATTTTCAAGTGCAGGCCTTTTCATTCGAGTATTTGAGTAAATTAAATATCTCAATAGCCCATCCCTATTGTCTGCTTCAACACTTCCGCACACTGCAACAGGGAGATCTTGGCTGTCCAGAAACATCCCCTAGTCCCATATTCACTGGGCACTAGGTCTGATCCCCTATCAATGCATACAACTTCTTTTCAGTTTGCTTATGACTAATGTCTCTGCAGTAGTCTTCTCCAGTCTACTCAGCTTTACATTTCCCAAATAGTCTGTTTTGTGTATGTCACTTTTATGCTTTGGTTTCAGAAGAATCTTATTTCTCTGGAGTCTATGGTAAAGCAAAGTTCTCACAGCACAAACAGGAAGACTACACACACTGTGTCATGGGCGTCGTAGGAAGTGAACCAAGGTGCAACGTGGTAAGCGTACATATTCCTCTTTATTAGAATGACGCCAACAAAAACAATACATAACGACCATGCCGCTTAACAGGGCTATGACACCTCTAACAAAGTTAACTACCCACACTGAAGGAGGGGGAGGGCTACCTAAGTATGATTCCCAATCAGATACAACGATAGACAGCTGTCCCTGATTGAGAACCATACCACGCCAAAACATAGAACTAAAGAAACATAGAAAACACAACATAGAATGTACACCCAAATCACACCCTGACCAAACCAAAATAGAGACATAATAAAAAGGCTCTCTCAGGTCAGGGCGTGACACACTGTTAAAGACCGAAAGGTCTGTGGGGTGAGAAAGAGCTTCTACCGACCTCGAAGACCTAAGGGTTGAAGGAACAATGTTACAATAACCACACTCGGGAACATTGCCCTGTGACGAGTTCTCCCTTTTTTTGCTGACAAACATTATCTTTGGTATCCAGTGCCTGCTCAAAGGCGATGGATTTGCTTTTATTTACGCCCCCTTACACTCTTATAAAAAAAGGTGCTATCTAGAACCTAAAACAGTTCTTTGTCTGTCCCCATTGGAGAACCCTTTTTGTTTCCTGGTAGAACCCTTTTGGTTCCAGGTAAAACCCTTTTGGGTTCCATGTAAAACCCTTTCCACAGACAGTTCTACAACAAATCAAAACATGTTCTACCTGGAACCAGTCGTGGAAAATGACATAATTAGTCATGCTATCCCGTGTTTTACTGCTTAAAGAATAGTCTATTGCTAGTGTAACCTGATACAAACTTGTCTTTGTGTGACTTAGTCACAAGATATAGCTACAGCAAAGATCTGTTTAGGTGCGACCGCAACATGTGAGACATCCCATGGGTTCACTATCTGCAGGAAGTCAGCTGTGTGGAACCTTGTAGGACAGAGCACACTATAGTGTGAACTGTGACATAACGCAATTATACGGTTGAGCCCTCAACCTCAGGCTATCTTAATCTGCACAGACAAGCCAATCGCCTTTTACACTGTGTTCCACCTCTGTTTCCACACATCGGCTAAACAGCCACGTAGACAAAAGAGGTTGTACTTTTTCTATAAAAGCAGAGACCTGACGATGTTTGTTAGGCTTTCAACTCTGAACCATTGTTGGTGATGGTTGATTGCTTCCTTTTTGCAAATCTTATAAAATTGTTGTTTGGAAGAATCTGCAGTCTTTCTTCCTATAGAATTTCTCTGACTAACCAAAAGGGTTCTCCTTTGTGACATCGGCCAAATAACCTTTTTGGAACAATCTTTTTCAAAGAGAGTATGATTTACTTGAACAGTGAAGCTAAAATGTTGAATTTATCTGTATCGGCAGCATTTTGGATTTAAGATGTTTCATTTCCCTTTTTATTTGAGGGTATTTTCATGCATATCTGTTTTATTGTTTAGAAGTTAAAGCCCTTTATGTATTTAGTCCCTCATTTGAAGATGTCAAGAGAAAGTTGGTGGCACAAAACATATATGATATTTATGCATATGTAACTTTCTCACTCACCATTATTCACTATTTATTGATGATTTTTCATAATCATGGTAGAATCCACATTCATTTAGAAGTGTTCAGAAACATATTCTTATTTACATTAAAAGTGACTCCAAAATGACACAATACATTATTTACCATTCATTTCTATAAGGCACAACTTAATCCAAAACACAACCAAAGCAAACTGCAAATGCATCCAACAAGTTTGTCGTGTCACAAGCCTGATTCAATCATTGCGTGCTAGGAATATGGGAACAAATACTAAACTTCTGACTACCATAAAGTTAATTTGTCCAAATACTTTAAATTGGGGGTGTCATGCTCTGACCATAGTTTGCTTTGTATGTTTATATGTTTTGTTTGGTCAGGGTGTGATCAGAGTGGGCATTCTATGTTGTATGTCTAGTTTGTCTGTTTCTGTGTTTGGCCTGATATGGTTCTCAATTAGAGGCAGGTGTTAGTCGTTGTCTCTGATTGGGAACCATATTTAGGTAGCCTGTTATGTCATTGTGGGTGAATGTCTATGTGTAGTGTTTGTGTCAGCACGATTATTCAGTAGTGTCACGGTTGTCGTTTTGTAGTGTTCCTTTTTTCCATTAAAATGACGAACACTTACCACGCCGCATCTTGGTCCTCCTCTCTATCTCCAGACAATAGAGAGGAGGAACGTAGAACATACGTTCTATTTCTTCTCATACTTTGGTTTATACAGTTTATAAACAGTTGAGCTGGGAGGAGAGTAGACCTTGGAGCTGTCGTGAGAAACACTTCATCAGTCATCACCCAATGTTGTCAGCAGTGCAACGATATGAGCTGTATTCTGTTCATCTATTCCATGATAATTTCTTGCTATTTCTATCAGCTGTTCTAGTTTTCTCTATTGATGTTGTTGTTTGTATCAAGGTAAAGTATTATGCAGGTCTGTGCAGTGACCTCCCACTCTAACAGAGACGTATTGCTGTCTCACAGCACTTATTGTTCAGAGGAAAAGCACACGCTGTGTGCTTGCGTGTGGGTGCGTCTCTGTGTGTGAACTCCACATTAGTCTCCACGGTTGGTAGCCTTGAATCTGAAAATAAAATAATTAAGGCTGTAGCAGCAAAACATCCCAGAGCTAGTGTATAACTCAGTGTCCAATCGGTGAGCAGTATGACTCACAATGTCCAATCAGTAAGCAGTCCCCTGGATCTGTGCATGAAAGCATTATTAGTACTGGTGAACCACCCCACACTTCAGAAAGTATTCACACCCATTTACTTTTTACACATTTGGTTGTGTTACAGCCTGAATTTGAAATGGAAGTGTGTGCCATTGGCCTACACACAGTAGCCCATAATGTCAAAGTGGAATTATGTTTTTCGAAAATTTGACAAATTAATTAAAAATTAATAGCAGAATAGTCTTCAGTCAATAAGTATTCAACCCATTTGTTATGGCAAGCATAAATCATTTAAGCAGTAAATATTTGCTTAACAAGTCACATAATACGCATGCATGGACTCACTCTTTAAAAAAAAAATATACATTTCACCTTTATTTAGCCAGGTAGGCAAGTTGAGAACAAGTTCTCATTTACAACTGCAACCTGGCCAAGAATAAAGCAAAGCAGTTCGACACATACAACAACACAGAGTTACACATGGAATAAACAATAATATAGCTGAAGAAAATCTATATACAGTGTGTGCAAATGAGGTAAGAAAAGGGAGGTAAGGCAATAAATAGGCCATGGTGTTGAAGTAATTACAATATAGCAATTAGACACAAGAGTGATTGATGTGCAGAAGATGAATGTGCAAGTAGAGATAAAGGGGTGCAAAGGAGCGAGATAAATAAATAAATACAGTATGGGGATGAGGTAGTTGGATGGGCTATTTACAGATGGGCTATGTACAAGTGCAGTGATCAGTGAGCTGCTCAGAAGCTGGTGCTTAAAGCTAGTGAGGGAGGTAAGAGTCTCCAGCTTCAGCGATTTTTGCAATTCATTCCAGTCATTGGCAGCAGAGAACTGAAAGGAAAGGTGGCAAAGGAGGAATTGGCTTTGGGGGTGATTAGAGAGATATACCTGCTGGAGCGTGTGCTACGGGTGGGTGCTGCTATGGTGACCAGTGAGCTGAGATAAGGCGGGGTCCTACCTATCAGAGACTTGTAGATGACCTGAAGCCAGTGGGTTTGGCGACGAGTATGAAGTGAAGGCCAGCCAACGAGAGCATACAGGTCGCAGTGGTCAGAGGTATATGGGGCTTTGGTGGCAAAACGGATGGCACTATCATAGACTGCATCCAATTTGTTGAGTAGAGTGTTGGGGGCTATTTTGTAAATGACATCACCAAAGTCGAGGATCTGTAAGATGGTCAGTTTTACGAGGGTATGTTTGGCAGCATGAGTGAAGGATGCTTTGTTGCGAAATAGGAAGCCGATTCTAGATTTAATTTTGGATTGTAGATGCTTAATCTCTAGTACCAGTGGGGCGGTAGCTTCCCACCTCGACAACAGCAAGTGAAATTGCAGGCCGCCAAATTCAAAACGACAGAAATCCCATAATTAAAATTCCTCAAACATACAAGTATTATACACCATTTTAAAGATAAACTTCTCGTAAATCCAACCACAGTGTCCGATTTCAAAAAGGCTTTACGGCGAAAGCACACCACGCGATTATGTTAGGTCAGCGCCTAGTCACAGAAAACCATACAGCCATTTTCCAGCCAAGGAGAGGGCTCACAAAAGTCAGAAATAGCGATTAAATTAATCACTAACCTTTGATGATCTTCATCAGATGGCACTCACAGGACTTCATGTTACACAATAAATGTGTGTTTTGTTCGATAATGTTAATCTTTATGTCCAAAAACCTCAGTTGAAATTGGTGCGTTATGCACAGTAATTATTGTCTCAAACAAACATCAGGTGAAATTTCAGAAAGCCACATCAAATTACAGAAATACTCATCATAAACATTGATGAAAATACAAGTTTTATACATATGATTAAAGATAAACATTTTGTTAATCCAGCCGCTGTGTCAGATTTCAAAAAGGCTTTACGGCGAAAGCACACCACACAATTATGTTAGGTCAGCGCCTAGCCACAGAAAACCATACAGCCATTTTCCAACCAATGAGACGTGTCACAAAAGTCAGAAATAGTGTTAAAATGAATCACTTACCTTTGATGATCTTCATCTGGTGGCACTCCCAGGTATCCATGTTAGACTATAAATGCTTGTTTTGTTCGATAATGTCCCTCTTTATGTCCAAAAACCTCTGTTTTGTTGGTGCGTTTAGTTCAGTAATCCAAAAGGCACAATGCGCGCTCTCAACATCCAGACGAAAAGTCAAAAAAGTACAATACAAATTTCATAGAGACATGTAAAACAACGTTTAAAATCAATCCTCAGGTTGTTTTTGTCATAAATAATCAAAAATATTTCAACGGCACAAAAGCTTCATCAATAGAAAAGGAGAAACAAGAAAGGAGAGCTCCCGATCACGCACTGGACTCATGTCTGAAAATGTCCACTGTCCACTCATTGAAAGTGCTGTATCTCCCTCATTTTTCAGAGTAAAAGCCTGAAACAATGCCTGACGACTGGCCACATGTAGAAGAAGCCATAGAGATCGTGAACTGGGTCCTAAGTCTTTGTATGGTGGATAGGCTTTCAATGGAAAACAGCCTTTCAAAATAATAGTACTTTCTGGATGGATTGGGATTTGGTGGGTTGCTGTGGAGGGTGCCTGGCAGTTGACCGTGGTAGGGGTTGCCAGGTGGAAAGCACGGCCAGCCGTAGAGATATGCTTATTGAAATTCTCAAATATAGTGGATTCATCGGTGGTGACAGTGTTTCCTAGCCTCAGTGCAGTGGGCAGCTAGGACTAGATGATCTTGTTCTCCATGGACTTTACAGTGTCCCAAAACTTTTTTGAGTTTGTACTACAGGATGCAAATTTCTGTTTGAAATGCTAGCCTTAGCTTTCCTAACTGCCTGGAAAAGTTGCCAATCACAGGGGCTATTCATTTCTAATGCAGAACGCCACATTATGTTTTTGTGCTGGTCAAGGACAGACAGGTCTGGAGTAAACCAAGGGCTATAGCTATTCCTGGTTCTACATTTTTTGAATGGAGCATGCTTATTTAAGATGGTGAGGAAGGCACTTTTAAAGAATAACCGGGCATCCTCTACTGACGGGATGAGGTCAATGTCATTCCAGGATACCCAGGCCAGGACGATTAGAAAGGCCAGTTCGCTGAAGGGTTTTAGGGAGCGTTTAACAGTGATTAGGGGTGGTCATTTGGTCACAGACCCATTACAGGTGCAGGCAATGAGGCAGTGATCACTGAGATCTTGATTGAAAACAGCAGAGGTGTATTTGGAGGGAGAGTTAGTTAGGATGATATCTATGAGGGTGCCCGTGTTTACGGATTTGGGGTTGTACCTGGTAGGTTCATTGATAATTTGTGTGAGATTGAGGGCATCAACCTTAAATTGTAGGATGGCAGGGGTGTTAAGCATGTCCCAGTTTAGGTCACCTAGCAGCATGAGCTCAGAAGATAGATGGGGGGCAATCAATTCACATATGGTGTCCAGGGCACAGCTGGGGGTAAAGGGTGGTCTATAGCAAGTGGCATCGGTGAGAGATTTGTTTCTGGAAAGGTGAATTTTTAGAAGTAGAAGCTCAAATTGTTTTGGTACAGACCTGGATAGTAAGACAGAACTCTGCAGGCTATCTCTGCAGTAGATTGCAACACCGCCCCCTTTGGCAGTACTATCTTTGCGGAAAATATAGTTAGTACTTTTTTTTGTGGTTTTCCTAAGCCAGGATTCAGACACGGCTAAGACATCCGGGTTGGCAGAATGTGCTAAAGCAGTGAATAAAGCAAACTTAGGGAGGAGGCTTCTAATGTTAACATGCATGAAACCAAGGCATTTACGGTTACAGTACATTGGAGGTAAACCTATGCATTGAGTAATGATGAGAGAGATATTGTCTCTAGAAATGTTTAAACCAGGTGATGTCATCGCATATGTGGGAGGTGGAACAACATGGTTGGTTGAGCAGGGCTAGAGGCTCTACAGTGAAATGAGACAGTTATCACTAACCAGGAAAGTAATGGACAAGGCATATTGATATTAGAGAGAGGCATGCGTAGCCAAGTGATCGTATGGGTCCAGTGAGTGGTTGGACTGGCTGGGGACACGGCAATTCAGACAGTTAGCAGGCCGGGGCTAGCAAGCTAGCAGTTAGCAGGCTGGGGCTAGCAAGCTAGCAGAAGGGCCTTAGAGGGACGTCGCGATGGGGGAAAGTCTGTTATTGCCCCCTCATGCGGTGACGCCGATAGACCAGTTGTGGTCCCCATGTGCAGTTGCAAACCGTAGTCTGGATTTTTTATGGCGGTTTTGGAGCAGTGGCTTCTTCCTTGTTGAGTGGCTTTTCAGGTTATGTAGACATAGGACTTGGCTGACTTCTTTTGATTTTCCCATGATGTCAAGCAAAGAGGCACTGAGTTTGAAGGTAGGCCTTGTAATACAGCCACAGGTACACCTACAATTGACTCAAAATATGTAAATTAGCCTATCAGAAGCTTCTAAAGCCATGACATCATTTTCTGGAATTTTCCAAGCTGTTTAAAGGCACAGTCAACTTAGTGTATGTAATCTTCTGACCCACTGTAATTGTGATACAGTGAATTATAAAATTAAATAATCTGTCTGTAAATAATTGTTGGAAAAATGATGACTTGCTAAAACTATAGTTTGTTATTAACAATAAATTTGTGGAGTGGTTGAAAAACGAGTTTTAATGACTCCAACCTCAGTGTATGGAAACTTCCAACTTCAACTGTAGATGGAATCATGAGACAGGAAAATAATGTGGATATATTGAAGCAACATCTCAAGACATCAGTCAGGAAGTTAAAGCTTGGTCGCAAATGGGTCTTCCAAATGGACAATGACCACAAGCATACTTCCAAAGTTGTGGCAGAATGGCTTAAGGACAACAAAGTCAAGGTATTGTTATGGCCATCACAAAGCCTTGACAACAATCATATAGAAAATGTGTGGGCAGAATTGAAAAAGCATGTGCGAGCAAGGAGGCCTACAAACCTGACTCAGTTACACCAGTTCTGTCAGGAGGAATGGGCCAAAATTCACCCAACTTATTGTGGGAAGATTGTGGAAGGCTACCCAAAACATTTGACCCAAGTTAAACATTTTAAAGGCAATGCTACCAAATACTCATTGAATGCATGTAAACTTCTGACACACTGGGAATGTGATGAAAGAAATACGAACTGAAATAAATAATTATCTTTTTTTTGTAACCAGATCTCTAGTCTTCTGTATTTTAGTTTCACACCATTTCACCAATCATGAAATAATGGAGAAAGCTCAATCCTGACTCTTGACATGGTTTTTAGTTACACACCCTAAGTTAGTACAGTTAGCACCTTCTATCCTATTCTTTGGACCCGTAAATTGTTGGAGCTTCACTTTGGTCTCTCTTTGACCCAAGGTGCAGAGCCCAACTCCGGGTAGCTCCGGCTCAAGAGTCACGTACAACTTGGCATAGGCTGTTTATCCTGATAAGGTTCCTGAGGTTGCCAGGCAGCCGGGAGCAGACAGCACAGTACTCCTGGCTGAGAGTTGTGCTCATGCATGTTATAGAGCTGGTTAAAGGGGCAGGCCAGTTCTATACCATCCCAGAACTGGCCTAGAGTCCAGTCCATACTTCACACTATATGTTTGATTGGGGCTATATACACTGATCAAAAGTATAAATGCAACAATTTCAAAGATTTTTCTGAGTTAAATCAGGCCCTAATCTATGGATTCACATGACTGGGAATACAGATAACTTCATGATCTGGTTTGACCACCATTTGCCTCATGCAGCTCAACACATCTTCGGCAATAGAGATGATCAGGCTGTTGATTGTGGCCTGTAGAATGTTGTCCCACTCCTCTTCAGTAGCTGTGGGAAGTTACTGGATGAATGACATGACAATTGGCCTCAGGATCTCATCACGGTATCTCTGTGCATTCAAATTGACATCGATAAAATGCAACTGTGTTCGTTGTCCGTAGTTTATGCCTGCCCATACCATAACCCCACCGCCACCACGGGGCACTCTGTTCACAACGTTGACATCAGCAAAATTCTCGCAGACAGGTGAAGACCCTGGTGAGGACGACGGGCACGCAGATGAGCTTACTTAGACGGTTTCTGACAGTTTGTGCAGAAATAATTTGCTTGTGCAAACCCACAGTTTCATCAGCTGTACGGGTGGCTGGTCTCAGACGATCCCGCTGGTGAAGAAGCCAGATGTGAAGGTCCTGGGCTGGCAAGGTAGCTGTGGTTGTTGGAGGTGGCTTATGGTAGAGAAATGAACATTCAATTATCTGGCAAACAGCCTTGGAGTCAGCATGCCTATTGCACGCTCCCTCAACTTGAGACATCTGACATTGTGTTGCATAACAAAACTGCACATTTTAGTGTCATTTTACTGTTTCCAGCACAAGGTCCACCTGTGTATTGATCATGCAGTTTAATCAGCTTCTTGATATGCCACACCTGTCAGGTGGATGGATTATCTTGGCAAAGGAGAAATTCTCTTTGAGAGAAATAACACTTTGTGTGTACAGAAATTATCTGGGATCTTTCATCTGTTTATATTTTTGTTCAGTATACATTAGTCTGTAGGCCTAAATCCCAAGTAAATAGGAAAGATTGGCAACATTGGCATCCAATGTGTTTTTATGAGGTCGACATGTCAGACATTGTTTGTGAACAAGGGAATCAAATCAAGTGTATTTATGTAGCCCTTCTTACATCAGCTGATATCTCAAAGTGCTATACAGAAACCCAGCCTAAAACCCCAAACAGCATGCTATGCAGGTGTAGAAGCATGGTGGCTAGCAAGAACTCCCTAGAAAGGCCAAAACCTAGGAAGAAACCTAGAGAGGAACCAAGCTATGAGGGGTGGCCAGTCCTCTTCTGGCTGTGCCGGCTGGAGATTATATCAGAACATGGCCAAGATGTTCAAATGTTCATAAATGACCAGCATGGTCAAATAATAATAATCACAGTAGTTGTCGAGGGTGCAGCAAGTCAGCTCCTTCAGAGTAAATGTCAGTTGGCTTTTCATAGCCGATCAACAAGAGTATCTCTACTGCTCCTGCTGTCTCTAGAGAGTTGAAAACAGCAGGTCTGGGACAGGTAGCACGTCCGGTGAACAGGTCAGGGTTCCATAGCCGCAGGCAGAACAGTTGAAACTGGAGCAGCAGCACGGTCCTAGGGCTCAGGTCCTCCGAGAGAGAGAAAGAAAGAGAGAAAGAGAGAATTAGAGAGAGCATGCTTAAATTCACACAGGACACCGGATAAGACAGGAGACGTACTCTAGATATAACAAACTGACCCTAGCCCCCCGACACATAAACTACTTCAGCATAAATACTGGAGGCTGAGACAGGAGGGGTCAGGAGACACTGTGGCCCCATCCGATGATACCCCCGGACAGGGCCAAACAGGCAGAATATAACCCCAGCCGCTTTGCCAAAGCACAGTGCCCACACCACTAGAGGGATATCTTCAACCACTAACTTACCATCCTGAGACAAGGCCTGAGTAAGTATAGCCCACAAAGATCTCCGCCATGGCACAACCCAAGGGGGGCAGACAGAAGATCATATCAGTGACTCAACCCACTCAAGTGACACACCCCTCCTAGGGACGGCATGGAAGAGCACCAGTAAGCCAGTGACTCCGCCCCTGTAATAGGGTTAGAGGCAGAGAATCCCAGTGGAGAGAGGGTAACCGGCCAGGCAGAGACAGCAAGGGCGGTTCGTTGCTCCAGAGCCTTTCCGTTTACCTTCACACTCCTGGGCCAGACTACACTCAATCGTATGACCTACTGAAGAGATGAGTCTTCAGGAAAGACTTAAAGGTTGAGACCGAGTCTGCGTCTCTCACATGGGTAGGCAGACCATTCCATAAAAATTGAGCTCTATAGGAGAAATCCCTGAAACATTTTTTTTTGATAGTAAACACTTGAATAAGGCATACATGTTGCTATAAAACTCTGCACACCAGAGCAGTTTCCCCTGCTAACACACAGCTAGAAACGCATGCCATTGGCACTGTTTAAACCAACCGCCACCTCTCAGTAAGCCATTTGTATTAACTTGTAATTTTTAAGTTAATTACATTTTTGCCCTTGTCAGCAGAGCTGGATCAGAATAAATCAGAATTTGAATTGCAGTGTTTAATTATTTGTATTAACACAGTCCTTTCATCAGTGGAAACATAACTCCAAAAAACACTAAATAGGCCAATGTAGCTTTGGCAATTCCAATCTCACTTTTAATCAGCTAGAGCTTAAAAACTTCAAGTTTTCATGTCATGTGCACAAATACAGAGACATGCAATTGTTGCAAACTTTTTATTCGAGTGACTGTTTTTGTTAGATGAGCTAGAGGTTTTCATCTCCCGCCATACAATGTTGAGATCATGTGAATGGACCTTATCCATTTCTATTCTCAAACAGGTTTCGTTCTGCTTATCTCAACTCCTCTCACAGTATCCCCTGTAGATTGTGTGTGTGTGGGTGGGTGGGTGGGTGGGTTTTCACACATACAGACAGTGAAAGTAGATTGCTGCAGCTGTTGCTTCTCACCTCTGGGGAAGGCCGTTCTGAGCACTATGAATGTGTCCCAAATAGTACCCTATTCCCTATAGTGCACTGCATTTGACCACTGCTTGTGCACTACTTCTTGTCAAAAGTAATGTAATATGTAGGGAATAAAGCCTGGAATGATGAAATTAGACTGCTATGAGAATGCTGCAGGAAACACTAATGTTATATTGTTATTGTACAGCGTGTGATTGTGAGTCACACCTGCTTCTGGCATTCGCAAAGGTTTTTATTATATATGACAAACTTCTTGGTTTGGTTTGCTACACTTTGCCATCTGTCTGTGCGTTCTGTGCAATATCAAATCATCTACATTTAAATTCCTGTGAATTTCTGACAGCTTTTTTGGAGGTGTATAAAAAATCCATCCTGTGAAGCTTCATGCAATGTCTGCATCCCAAGTGGCACCCTATTCCCTATATAGTGCACTAATTTTAACCAGGGCCCATAGGTTTGTGGACAAAGTTGAATATTTTTTTTGTGGTGTTGCCAGGGTCCATATATCGATTGGTTTGTGTGCCGGTGTTGCAGGGTGTTGATTACCAAGACATGGTATTAGCTGGTGCTATCTGGACAGCTAGCCGACCGGACCAATGGTCCTTTCAGGCCGGTCGATTGGTCTGGCCGACTGGTTCTATCTGTCCTGCACTCCCAAGTGACGGAATGCTCCATTTAAGATTACCTGCTTGGACGTTTCAGAAGGCAGCATAATGTCTGGCCTCAGTGTCGTTGCTGTGATGATGTCTGGGAACTTGAGCTGCTTTCCCAGGTCAACTTTCAGCTCCCAATCTTGAGCTGCTTTCCCAGATCGACTGTCAGATCCCAATCTTGAGCTGCTTTCCCAGGTCGACTTTCAGCTCCCAGTCTTGAGCTGCTGCGAGAAGACCTCTGGAGGTTCTGGTAGCTGGTGTTGGCTCTTCCCCGGCTCTGACGAATGTGATGGCCTGCTTCGCTGGTCGAAGGTGCTTGCAGTGGCAGAGCAGCAGCTGAGAATGTTCCTCTCTTTTAGGCACAGAGAGCATCGAATCGAACTTTCCCCAGCAGAACAGGTTATATGGGCTTGGTAGGACATCGTAGACCATACCCTCATGAAAACCAATGTTTCGACAGCCAAGCGGTCATCAACCCTTTAGACCCCAATATAATTCTAGAATGCTGCTGTAGATTAATGAGAATTTTCAAGATAAAGCTCATTTTCTCACACATTTCAAACAGATATACTCTAGCTCGAAAACAAAGAACAAATGACAATTAAAAGTTAACTTAGTTTTAAAGAGCTCTTTAGTATGACACCACATTCATGTCAATAGGAATAACACAAATGTTGTCTTCCATTGTGTAAAGACACTCACTTTCAAAAACGATTAATCAACACAACAAACTATATTTAAAAAATGTATGTATTTCAACTGTAGTAATGTAGCAAGTATATGAATTACATATAAATAACTACAATTATCCAAGATGGGACCAGAGGACAATATTCAATAATTATTTAAAAACCCACACAAAGTAGGCTGTGATTGACAACTATTACTACTTCTGTAACCATCTAAAAATGTAACCATCTATTCAGAGACTATTTCAAAATGTAGGTAACCTCTCTCAATAAGATTTACTACAGACCAGGCCTGACACCAAATGTAGAAATCATAGTCTACTTTGACAACAATTCAGAGAATGCAACGAGTATGAGATAGACAGATAAAGAGAGAAGATACAAAACTGTTCAGAGACAATAAAACAATTACAAATGTGTGGATAAATTAATATTTCACACTGTCACTTTAGCGTTTGCATTTAGCCTACAACATGTCATGGAACTTCTGGAAGCACGGCCCCATCCTGTAAGTGGCACAGAACACGTAGAGCACCCAAAGGAGGTTTCTACACATCTCCCACTCTTTGCTTAGTCTTCTTCCTCCTGTCCCTATTCCTCTCCCTTCCTCCTCTCCCTATTCCTTCTCCTCTCCGTGTTTCTCCTCACTCTCCTCTTCTCTCCCTCCACTCTCCTCTCGCTCCACTCCTCCCTCCTCGCTCCACATCTCTATCCCTCAAATCATATTGAACTCCTTTTCCTCCCTGCCTTTTGCTTCTGAACCCTGACTCTCCACATCACTTCCTTTTGCTTCTGAACCCTGACTCTCCACACCACTTCCTTTTGCTTGTGAACCCTGACTCTCCACATCACTTCCTTTTGCTTGTGAACCCTGACTCTCCACATCACTTCCCTTTGCTTGTGAACCCTGACTCTCCACATCACTTCCCTTTGCTTGTGAACCCTGACTCTCCACATCACTTCCCTTTGATTGTGAACCCTGACTCTCCACATCCCTTCCTTTTGCTTTCACTGACCTAGAGGAACAGAGTGAGAGCGGGGGAGGAGAGGAGCAACAAATAGGATATAACTGTGGTCAGGAACAGAGTGAGAGAGGGGGAGGAGAGGAGCAACAAATAGGATATAACTGTGGTCAGGAACAGAGTGAGAGAGGGGGAGGAGAGGAGCAACAAATATGATATAACTGTGGTCAGGAACAGAGTGAGAGAGGGGGAGGAGAGGAGCAACAAATATGATATAACTGTGGTCAGGAACAGAGTGAGAGAGGGGGAGGAGAGGAGCAACAAATAGGATATAACTGTGGTCAGGAACATAATCTCTCTCTCTGTGGTCAGCTCCCTCTCCAGGAACAGAGTCGAGAGGGGGAGGAGAGGAGCACTGTCTAACTCAGGAACAGAGTGAGAGAGGGGGAGGAGAGGAGCTTTAACTTCCTCTCTCTTTTAACTGTGTCAACCATACACATACTCTAACTTCCTAGTAAGGGGTTTCCATAATAAATTGTCTGTGGTCAGGAACAGTTATATGCCTCCCATTCCACACGCTCTCTCCCTCGCACTCTCTCTCTCTTCCTCCAAATTGTGCTTTCTAATAAATTGTCTGACAGACTGCCTCCCATTCCACACGCTCTCACTCTCTCTCTCCTCCAAATTGTGCTTTCTTGCCTGACAGACTAAGTACAGAGTTTGCCAATGTTAGCTGATTAGTTATGAAGCTGGGGCAGTTTGCAAATGAACTGTATCGGTAGAAACAGGACAAACAAGCAACTTGTTAGCTGGCTATGTAAACAAACATCCAACTCATCATATGATCTCCACTGCGCGGGCCTCTACTACCCTAACATGACATCTAAGCTGTCATATAATAGGAAAATGAGGCAATGTATAGCCTATGAATAAGTTGCACTGTGATGGATGGGATCTGTGTGTCTTGAATGGCGACACTGAACTTGACCACCATCTTCCCCCTCTTCAGCACCAGGGATCTTCGCTGGCTTGAAGATCGTCCGTGCCCAGGTTACAAGCTTCTCCAACTCCTTCAGAATCAACCTACTCCCTGGGACAGATGTTGTCACAGTCAAGTCATCAATGAAGGCTCTGATAGGAGGTTGTTGCACGCCAGACTTGGTCAGCGGGCCTCTACATTTCACTTCTGACATGGCAAGGGCGAACAAGATCATGGCAAGGGTGAACAGGATCACTGAAATGGTGCAGCCCTTGATTCCTTTCTCAAGCCTGTGCCATTCCAATGTTGTGGACCCAGAGGTGACTCTCAAACTGAAACTGTTGTAGTAGTCCAGTACGAAATCCCTGATCTTGCCTGGAATGTGGTGCCGATCCAGAGCCACTTCAACCAGCTTGTGGTGTATGAAGCCGTATGCATTCGTGAGGTCAAGCCACAGTACGACAAGGTTTTCTCTGTTCTCCCGGGCTTCCCTGATTAGCTACGTGACCACACCTGTATGTTCCGGTCGTCCTGGCACCTCCAGGATCCCTCCTTTTTAGACTGATGTAGGAGTTCTTCAGGAGGTAGTTTGTCAGATGCCTGGGATCCCTCCTTTCTGGACTGATGTAGGAGTTCTTAAGGAGGTAGTTTGTCAGACGCCTGGCCACAATGCTGAAGAATATCTTTCCTCCAACACTGAGAAGTGAGATTGTTCTGAACTGGTCGATGTTCTCCTCCTTCAGAATCCATACTCCTTCTGCACATCTCCACTGTTGAGTGACTTTGCCCCACCTCCAGATGATTATCCAAACACTTCATTGAAGAATCCCTACTGTTGACCAATCACCGACGAAGGGGAGTAGACTTTGGCTACCGAATTTGGATGGCCTCGAATGTTTTATTGTGCACGAAGAGCATGGAATCAATAGAACCGAGTCAAACACGTTGTTTCTATGTGTTTGGTACCATTCCACTGATTCCATTCCAGGCATTACAATTAGCACGTCCTCCTATAGCTCCTCCCATCATGCTAGTAAAGCCACAACACAACACTAAACAATACATGAATTGCACAATAATGGTGACAAACAGTGCCCACAAACTGTTAGCGCCTACATAAAGCTGTCCCAACAGTAGAGCTTTCTTTTCAGCACCATTGAGTGAATCCTTACCGCTGCTACACCGGACTATCAGCGGAGCCTTGTATGGCAGCAAAACAACAGTTCATTCAGCTTAATTTACTGCCTTTAAAAAAAAGATAGCTGATATGCCTGACTTGCTTATTAACCTCTCTAGGATAGGGGACGCTTGCGTCCCACTTGGCCAAAAGCCAGGGGAAATGCACAGTGTCAAATTCAAATAAAATTATATAAAAATCAAACTTTCATTAAATCACACATGTAAGATACTAAATTAAAGCTACACTCGTTGTAAATCCAGCCAACATGTCAGATTTTAAAAAGGCTTATTATCTGATGATAGCACAACAGTAAACAAAGAGTAGCATATTTCAACCCTGCAGGCACTACACAAAACGCAGAAATAAAATATAAAAAATGCCTTACCTTTGACAAGCTTCTTTTGTTGACACTCAATATATCCCATAAACATCACAATTGGTCCTTTTGTTCGATTAATTCCGTCCATATATATCCAAAATGTCCATTTATTTGGAGCGTTTGATCCAGAAAAAAACAGCTTCCAATAGAAAATATCTCAAATGTTACCTGTAAACTTTGCCAAAACATTTCAAACTACTTTTGTAATACAACTTTAGGTATTTTTAAACGTTAATAATCAATCAAATTAAAGACAGGTCTATCTGTGTTCAATACAGGAAGACAACAAACCAACGCTACTTTTCAAGTCTTGCGCAACTCTCAACAGTGTTACCCAGTTCCTAGATGGCCGTACTTCTTCATTGCACAAAGGAATAACCTCAACCAAATTCCAAAGACTGGTGACATCCAGTGGAAGTGGAACGAACTGCAAACAAGTGCATAAGAAATATTGTTTCCCAATGAGAAATCACTGAACAGACAGAGACCTCAAGAAAAATCTAATCTGAATGGTTAGTTCTCGGGATTTTGCCTGCTACATAAGTTCTGTTATACTCACCACAGACATGATTCAAACAGTTTTAGAAACTTCCGAGTGTTTTCTATCCAAATCTACTAATAATATGCATTTCTTATATTCTTGGCATGAGTAGCAGGAAGTTGAAATTGGGCACACTATTTATCCAAAAGTGAAAATGAGCATAGACTTATAGATGACCTGGAGCATGTGGGTCTGGTGACAAATATGTAGAGAGGGCCAGCCGACTAGAGCATACAGGACGCAGTGGTTGGTGGTATAAGGGGCTTTGGTGACAAAACGGATGGCACTGTGATAGACTGCATCCAGTTTGTTGAGTAGGGAATAGGAAGCTATTTTGTAAATGACAACTGAAGTCGAAGATCGGTAGGTTTGTCAGTTTTACAAGGGTATGTTTTGCGGCGTGAGTGAAGGAGGCTTTGTTGCGAAATAGGAAGCCGATTCTACATTTAATTTTGGATTGGAGATGTTTAATATGAGTCTGGAAGGAAAGTTTACAGTCTAGCCAGACAACTAGGTATTTGTAGTCCACATATTCTAAGTCAGAATACTAGTCGGGCGGGAGGGTGCATGCATTTGATTTTACTAGCGCTTAAGAGCAGTTGGAGGCCACGGAAGGAGTGTTGTATGGCATTGAAGCTCGTTTGGAGGTTAGTTAACACAGTGTCCAAAGAAGGGCCAGAGGTATACAGAATGGTGTTGTCTGCGTATCTACTGGCAAATTCTTTTCAATCCTTGTTATATGAAGATAAATTATAGATAAAACGTATCGGTGCTCATTGGCCACTGGACATAAAGATTACACAACAAGTTGGAAATTGAAAATTCAAGAATTTGTGGTTTGAAAGGAATCATTGGCTAACTGCAAGCACTGCGAAGCAATCATTAGCCTGCTATTCAGTGGAGTGGGTGTGTGGTCCAAGTATGAGTTTTAAGGGTATCTTTTCTCCAAGCTTAAAAGGATAAACATTCACATGCAATGGGTCAGAAAAGGTTGAAAACATTGGCTATGCTGTCAAACCAGCATGACTTCTGCCGCGTTCAAAACAACTGGAAACTCGGAACTGGGAAATTTCAGAAAAATACGAGCTCCGACTGGGAAAATATGTTTGAACAGTCATCCAATTTTATATTCCAAGTGGGAAACTCTGACCTCTTTCTAGAGCTCCAACCTTATTTACAAATAAAGAGATGCAATTTTTTTTTTAAATATGGGTCAACTATGGCTTTAAAACAGGATTTCCCAAGTGTAAGGGTTTTGAAAATGTTTGTACTATATAACAACAAACTTCAAGAAAAATGTGAAGGTGGTTGAGGCTGACTGGTAGTAGACACATCGTCTTACAGTAGGCCTACATAGGCAAGATCTGTTGTGTTCATGAGCTATTGAGTGTCCTTACCATCTCTGTTTGTGCACACTACTAAAATGACAAAATAATTGATGAGGAAGCATTTCAATATAGCTTATTCTCATTTTACAATCAACATGTCCATGACATAGACTACCTACATTAATGCCTACAAAAATACATAGCCTCTTGTGATTTCCCATGAGTGATGGAACACTGAGCCAATCACAGTGCGACTATTTATGTTTATTTATTTTATTTTTTGTTGAAATGTCTTTATTATTTTGGAACTTCTGTGAGTGTAATGTTTACTGTTAATTTTTTATTGTTCATCTATTTCACGAGAGAGAGAGAGAGAGAGAGAGAGAGAGAGAGAGAGAGAGTATCCTTGGTATGTACAGTAGCAGATGAAATAAGGGTTAGAATTATGTCTGCCAGTCAGGCCACAGTTCACATCCTAAAAGCTATTTATCTGAAAGCACTTAAAATTCTTGGGGGAATCGTTCTCCATGCCTAAATGACCCAAGCTATGACATTCATTTGTTGAAGCATTCCCTGGTTGATTGTCGACCCCCATCGTCGCTTATTCCACCACAATTCTCCAGCTGCTTCTTATTAAACCGTCAGTTCCCTCTCTTCCTCATCTTTCTTTTTCTCTCTCTCTCTCTCTCTCTCTCTCTCCCTCTATCCCCAGCCACAGATCTAAATCCCACACATGCTGATGAAGTCGCTCTCTGCAAGGCCATGCATGTCGACTGTAGGCTAATTGCTAAAAGCCTTTCAGAGACAGCAGAGCTTAATGGCTGTTTCCCTGAACTATTGAGCTTCTGTAAAGAGCACCAGGCAAGCAGGGGCTGGTAATGGTGTCACTCCCGTCTCATCACATCAGACATGGGTTCAAATAGTATTTGTTTTGTTTTACAAATATTTTAGCTGCGCTTGATTGAGCATGCCAGTCTGGCACAATGGAATGAATATAATAGTGCCAAACTTTACCCAAAATGCTCAAGGTATTTAAAAGATGTTAAAAACTATTTGACCCCAAGTGTTCCTCACAGCAGATGCCCTGTAAAGGAGGTCCTGGGAGGTTACATTGACCCTGTAAACTCCCAGACATTAAACAAGGACAAGAGCTAAGTTCTGCTTCACAGGGGGAGCAGTGTAACAAGAGGGTCGCCCTGCCGCCTGGACCCTCGTGTCATGTGGAGCAGAAAGCTTCATGCTAATTCATTTAGACCTCAATCACATCAATCAATCAATCAATCAATCTCTCAATTCAGTTCAAAGGGCTTTATTGGCATGGGAAACATGTGTTTACATTGCCAAAGCAAGTGAATTAGATTATTTCACTTTTGTTTATTATCAATCCCAAAAAATGAACAGTAAACATTGCATGCACAAGTTTCAAAGGAATAGACATGTTTCAAATGTCATTGTTGCTATGTACAGTGTTCTAATGATGTGCAAATAGTTGAAGTACAAAATGGAAAATGGGTTGTATTTACAATGGTGTTTGTTCTTCACTGGTTGCCCTTTTTTTGTGGCAACAGGTCACAAGTCTTGCTGCTGTGATGACACACTGTGGCTTGTCAAAATTGGATTTGTTTTGGAATTATTTGTGCGTCTGTCACACCCTGACCATAGTTTGCTTTGTGATGTGAGTGGGCATTCTATGTTGTGTGTCTAGTTTGTCTGATTCTGTGTTTGGCCTGATATGGTTCTCAATCAGAGGCAGGTGTTAGTCATTGTCTCTGATTGGGAACCATATTTAGGTAGCCTGTTTGGTGTTGGGTTTTGTGGGTAATTGTTCCTGTCTCTGTGTTTGCACCAGATAGGGCTGTTTTGGGTTTTCCATGTTTATTGTTTTGTAGTGTTCGTGGTTATCTTTTTTTATTAAACATGAATCAATATAACCACGCTGCGTTTTGGTCCGCCTCTCCTCCACCACAAGAAAACCGTGACAGCGTCTGTGGAATCTGAGGGAAATATGTGTCTCTAATATGGTCATACATTTGGCAGGAGGTTAGGAAGTGCAGCTCAGTTTCCACCTCATTTTGTAGGCAGTGTGCACATAGCCTGTTATCTCTTGAGAGCCAGTTCTGCTTACTGCGGCCTCTCTCAATAGCAAGGCCATACTGACTGAGTATGTACATAGTCATAGCTTTCCTTAATTTGGATCAGTCACAGTGGTCAGGTGTTATGCCACTGTGTACCCTCTGTTTAGGGCACAATAGCATTCCAGTTTTCTGTATTTTGGTAAATTATTTCCAACTTGTCAAGTTACCTTTTTGTTTTCTCATGATTTTGTTGGGTCTAATTGTGTTGCTGTCCTATGGTTCTGTGTGTACTTGTGAACAGAGACCAAGGACCAGCTTGCTTAGGGGACTCTTCTCTAGGTTAATCTCTCTATAGGTGATGGCTTTGTTATGGAAGGTTTGGGAATTGCTTCCTAATAGGTGGTTGTAGAATTTAACGACTCTTTTCGGGATTTTGATAATTAGCGGGTATCAGCCTATTTCTGCTCTGCATGCATTATTTGGTGATTTACATTGAATGCAGAGGATGTTTTTGCAGAATTCTCCATGCAGAGTCTCAATTCGATGTTTGTCCCATTTTGTGAATTGTTGGTTGGTGAACGGACCCCAGACCTCACAACCATAAAGGGCTATAGGTTATATAACTGATTCAAGTGTTTTTTTTGCCAGATCCTATTTGGGATGTCGAATTTTATGTTCCTTTTGATGTTGTAGAAGGCCCTTCTTGCCTTGTCCCTCAGATCATTCACAGCTTTGTGGAAGTAACCTGTGGTGCTGTTGTGTGGGCCGAGGTAGGTATAGTTTTTTTGTGTGCTCTAGGGCAACTGTGTCTAGATATAATTTGTATTTGTGGTCCTGGCAATGGACCTTTTTTGGAACACCATTATTGTCTCTCTCTCTCGGGCTATAGAAACAGGTCTCAGGCTCTGTGGCTTTAAGCACTGGATACCTGCACACCAGCAATCACCGGCCTTACATTATCTGTTTGGCAGGGCATGCAGCAATAGAGCAATCCTTATAAATCTCTCCATTGTCGGACTGGATTAATCATTTAGTGTTAGTGCCCATATCTTGTAGAGCTATAGATGGTGTAGAAACGTGTAGCCGGAGCCCTGAATCATCATGGGAGTACTTTAATTCTGCATGTCCATGTTGGTTTAAAGAGACAGGTTTCTGAGCCTCCATTTGACCTCCTAAAGTGTTCTGTTGCCCCTCTGTGTCAAATGGTCTACTGGTGTCCTGGAGTCAGGACCAGCTGTGACGCTCCCCCGCAGCTCCTCACCCCTCAGCGATTGGCACTCCCCGATAGAACTGTGTTCCCATGGTGGGGGGCACCGCGCCCCGAGGAGGAGGATGGCTGCAGTACAGTTCCACATGAGGGGCATTGAAACAGCACAATAGCCTAGGCTTGTTAAACCAGACTGAATGTTGTGCTCAGGACCAAAGCTTCAGCTATTGGCCTCAGGACTGGGCGGTAGGCTATTCTGCTCACTGGTCTCTGACGCATGGAGCCTTACTCAGCCAAACCAGTTCAGTTTATTAATCTGCTATAAGCATTACTCAGGTGTACAGTTTGTTGGAGAGCTGCCCAGTGCCCTTGGATTCAAACAACTCAAAAAACCTTTAACGATACTGTCGTGTCTTTGGCTATGCCGAATTAAGTGATATGACATGCTATTCTATAAAATAATTTCTCCATAATTAATATTACCTGATTGAGCTAATCATGTACATGTAATTAACTAGAGAGTCGGGGCACCATGAAATAATTTTTATAGAGCTGTTACCTTCCGAATAAACTCTTAAAGAACTAGTAATATTTTACATCAATAGCAGTCCATATTAATCGTCAACTTAATTCAGTCTGATTCAACTTGGCTAACAAGTTGAATCAGCAATACAAAATTGGGTTTAATTGTGTTTAAATACTTAACTAATCACACAGAATTACACATACACATAATTAATCATAACTTGATTACATATTACGTCATAAAGGAAAACATCCCTCGCGGGCTGAACAGATATGACAGCTTGTTACACAAAAGAAAAAGGGCTGGGTTTGAGTGAAAGAGCGGGAAGACTGAGTAACAAAGGAAGAAGCTGTGCTATCGTAAATACAGTATCTTATGCATTCTTGTCCCGAGGGTGGCTCCCCTTCCCGGTCGGGTGGCGCCCGGCGGTCGTCGTCACCGGCCTATTAGCTGCCACTGATTGTCTTTCCTCCCCCTCCTTGTATGTTTATTGTTAGCACCTGTTAGTGAGTCATTAGTTGGCCTTTATTAGACAGCCGGTCCGCCTGTTTCTTTGTGTGGGATTAATCATTGTGACCTTTGTGTAGGTAGTAGAGGAACGTGTTTCTTCCTGGTCGTGTATTTTCTGCTGTACTGTTTTCGTCCCCCGTGTTTGGGGCATATGATTTTGAGCACCCCGTGTTGCGTGAGTGCATTAAAAGAGCATAGTATTGCACTCTCTGTTTCCTGCGTCTGACTCCACACCCACGACACCCGGAGCGTTACAATTCTAAATTACCGCCCATTTAGAAAAGGAAAATGCAAAAAATATTTACTCTGAGCTGCGCTTCGGTAGGTTGGTGGTAGATGGAAGGCCGTGTTGCACAACCGAGTCCTTCGTCCTTTGAAGAATGTCTCTGCTGGTAAATTGAATATGTTGTAGAGACTTCGTTGTGTGGTAGACGGGATACTCTGTCTGTTCCTTCCAAACCCTCGTTTGCAGCGGCTGTTGCTAACTCAACAGCTAGGAGGTATCATTTCTGCAGTGAATAAGAGTTCAAAGTTCATACCATTCGCAACCAAAGCTCACACTGATGTTGTCTTCATTCTGTAGTTATTATCTGAACCATTCTGACATCGGACCGTCGTCCTCGGAACAGGAGGTTATATTGTCGTCAAGGGCTTATATAGGAAGGGAGAGGAGGGTGTGTTTGAAAAGTTTTATAGCCCATGTCCCTTCACAGGGGCGGGCCACTGATTGAACAGAGCCCTAACCTTATGAAAGCCCAATTCTCACATTTTAGAAGGTAAAATCACATTTCATCCCATCAAGAATAATTTCATATTCAAACATTTAAATTGAACACTAATTCCATGTGAATCCAATAACTCTGATGTGTAGACTTTCCACTGTAGAGTTTGTCATCTTATCATTGATGAGAATGTCTCAGATGACAACCGAACTGACATCATATTCATTAAGTACCACCGCATATGTTCAATTGATCGGATTACCAGAATGTAGTTCATTTCCCCTCACCTTCTGATGTTCCCAGAACCAAGGGTTTTGCAAATGTAACATCAGTAGGGTCGAGAGAGGAAAAAGGGGGGAAGAGGTATTTATGACTGTCATAAACCTACCCCCAGGCCAACGTCATGACAATACCTAAGATGCATGGACACCTGCCTCCCACAGACCAGTGTCCATGTATCTCATTTGGCTCCAACACTTCAGTCAGAGCCAGAGACTTCTACTGGTTGATTGTTTTTTTTCACTGGGGTGGCAGGGTAGCCTAGTGGTTAGAGTGTTGGGCTAGTAATCGGAAGGTTGCAAGTTCAAAACCCTGAGCTGACAAGGTACAAATCTGTCATTCTGCCCCTGAACAGGCAGTTAACCCACTGTTCCTAGGCTGTCATTGAAAATAAGAATTTGTTCTTAACTAGTTAAATAAAGGTAAAATAAAATAAAAACTGTCTATGGGCCTGTGGTGGCCAGATATGGGCACTCTCTAGGCCCAAATAAATAAAGTATTTGTATTTCTTTCAAATTCTTTAGCTGTGCTTGATTGAGCTTGCCTGGGCGGCACAATGGAACTAATGGAGCTATCCGCAGCCCATCTGACAGATGGGTTCAATCCAATGAACGGTCTGGTCGGTTGTGGTGGTCCTCCCTTCCCAGTGCTACAGGGGGAGGCAGGATCTGAAGGCTGAGTCTCTGAGAAGAGAGAAGTGCAGCTGAACCATCAGGCGTAGTAATGAGAATGAGATGACTTTTAGTTGGTCCTCATTAGACAGCCAGTGTTCTGAAGGGCCCTCCAGGGGTCAATGCCAAGACGCACGCACACACTCTCACACACACACACACACATACTAGAGAACTACTGTTCTAAGGGGCCTCCAGAGCCTCATTGCCAGCAGCCTGCTCCAAGACTCTTAGACCTTCTAGACCCAGGCCATCCCGTTCTTGCGGGTCCCCCAGTGGAGTGGTTTGCCCTGTTCAGACACCCCCACACCCTGCCTGGGGCCCTGTGCCTCCCCGTCATCAGATTAGGGACCTGGGCTGGCCTGCTGAGGCAGCAGCGTTAGAGAAGTTACTCTCTTTTAGTTGCTGGGAAGAGAGAAACTTTTTTTGCTGCCGTTTTCTCTCTCTCTTCAGTCCTTTTACATTGTATAATTCACATCTTTTGGGAGTGGAGCTCAGTATCAGAGTTAGTTCTAGTGGTAGTGGTGCCCACTCTGAACTTCACATGGCCCCTTGTGACAGGGTTTCAAACCCTGGACCAGCCAAATCCCTATATGTACTCCCCCAGGTCTGTCTCCCGCCTCTAATTTCAACCTGTCTGTCAGTAAAATAAAGAACAAAAAGGAGAGTTAAAAAAAACTCAGCTCCTTCAGTACATTTAGATTTTTCCCCCCAGAGACGACCAGCCCCGAAGGCCCCTAGAATAACATGCGGCTAAACTCCTTCCCTCTCACTCTGTTAGTCAGAAGGTAAACAAACCCCAAGGCCTACACACAGTAATGTTCTCCTCGGTGAGTTGGCAATCAAAACCTCCCCTTATCGACCTCCGCTTTGCTACCGTATAACTGAAATGCACGGCCTATTTCCCTGTCCATATCTGTAATATTTTTTTTCATTAGACTCAATTGCTTTTTGATGAGGAGAAGCAATTATATCATATGGAGAAGTCTTCCCATGTGAAATATCTGATGAAAGGTAGAGGAGATGAGATGAGACGAAGGAAGGAAGCAATCATAATGAATAAATCGTTTCATGCAATAACTTAAAAAGATTAAGGTTATTTGGAGAACCTCTTCACATGCAGTAATATAGGATGACTGGTGAGTCCATAAGTTCATTAAGTCTGCCAATTTCTGTTAGATATGAGTGTAGTCCAATTAATATGATTCACATTCTCTTTTTGTTCAAAGGAATTTGGGAAATTATATCCCACTGGGGACAGATTGACATCTAGTTTTGATTTACATTTGGTTGAGTTGTCAACAAATGTGAATTCAATGTGAAATCAACAAAAACATTTACCATGTCATTGGATTTCGGTAAAAGGTTTGGTGAATAAAATATGATGACTTTCTGAAAATCCAATCAGTTTCCAATGTTGATTCAACGCCATCACATTAACTAGTTGAAATGACATGGAAACAATGTTGATTAAACCGTTTTTTTGCACTTTGGGATGTTTCAGATGAATGATACGGTTAATTTCTTCTGTTTATACAATGAACAAAAATATAAACGCGTCATGCAACAATTTCAAGGATTTTACTGAGTTACAGTTCATATAGGGAAATCAGTCAATTGAAATAAATTCATTTGCCACTAATTTACGGATTTCACATGGCGTTGAATAGAGATATGCCTCTGTTGGTCACAGTTTTTTTTTAAAGGTAGGGGTGTGGATCAGAAAACCAGTCAGTATCTGGTGTGACCAACATTGGCCTCATATAGCACGTCACATCTCCTTCACATAGAGTTGATCAGGCTGTTGATTGTGGTCTGTGGAATGTTGTCCCATTCCTCTTCAATGGCTGTGCAAAGTTGCTGGATATTGGCAGGAACTGGAACAGGCTGTCATACACGTCGATCCAGAGCACCCCAAACATGCTCAAATGGTGACATGTCTGGTGACTATTCAGGCCGTTGAAGAACTGCAACATTTTCAGCTTCCAGGAAATGTGTACAGATCCTTGCGACATAGGGCTGTGCACATTGTTGTTAGCACCGGCCTGCTAACTGTGTGAATCGCCGTGTCCCCAGCCAGCCCAACCACTCACTGGACACATATGTTCACTTGGCTGTGCATGCCTCTCTCTAATATCAATAAGCCCCTTCCATTACTGTCCTGGTTAGTGACTACTGTCTTATTTCACTGTAGAGCCTCTAGCCCTGCTCAACATGCCTTAACCAACCATGTTGTTCCACCTCCTACATATGCGATGACATCACCTGGTTTAAACGTCTCTAGAGACTATATCTCTCTCATCATTAATCAATGCCTAGGTTTACCGCCAATGTACTCACATCCTACCTTACCTTTGTCTGTACACTATGCCTAGTCTATGCTATCGTTCCCAGAAACCTGCTCCTTTTGCTCTCTGTTCCGAACGTGCTAGACGGACAGTTCGTATAGCCTTTAGCCTTAACCTTACCCTACCTCTCCTCTGTTCCTCTGGTGATGTAGAGGTTAATCCAGGTCCTGCAGTGCCTAGCTCCACTCCCACTCCCCAGGTGCTCTCATTTGTTGAATTCTGCAACCGTAAATGCCTTGGTTTCATGCATGTTAACATTAGAAGCCTACTCCCTAAGTTTGTTTTACTTACTGCTTTAGCACACTCTGCCAACACAGATGTCTTAGCCGTGTCTGAATCCTGGCTTAGGAAAACCACCAAAAACCCTGAAATCTCCATCCCTAACTATAACATTTTCTGCCAAGATAGAACTGCCAAAGGGGCGGTGTTGCAATCTACTGTAGAGATTGCCTGCAGAGTTCTGTCTTACTATCCAGGTCTGTACCCAAACAATTCGAGCTTCTACTTCTAAAAATCCACCTTTCCAGAAACAAGTCTCTCACTGTTGCCGTTTGCTATAGACCACCTTCTTCCCCCAGCTGTGCCCTCGACACCATATGTGAATTGATTGCCCCCCATCTATCTTCTGAGCTCGTGCTAGTGGTGACATAAACTGGGACATGCGTAACACTCCGTCCATCCTACAATCTAAGGTTGATGCCCTCAATCTCACACAAATTATCAATGAACCTACCAGGTACAACCCAAAATTCGTAAACACGGGCACCGTCATAGATATCATCCAAACTAACTCGCCCTCCAAATACACCCCTGCTGTTTTCAATCAAGATATCAGTGATCATTGCCTGCATCTGTAATGGGTCTGTGACCAAACGACCACCCCTCATCACTGTCAAACGCTCCCTAAAACACTTCTGCGAGCAGGCCTTTCTAATCGACCTGGCCGGGGTATCCTGGAATGACATTGACCTCATCCCGTCAGTAGAGGATGCCTGGTTATTCTTTAAAAGTGCCTTCCTCACCATCTTAAATAAGCATGCCCCATTCAAAAATTGTAGAACTAGGAATAGATATAGTCCTTGGTTCACTCCAGACCTGTCTGCCCTTGATGAGCACAAAAACAGCCTTTTGCATTCTGCATTAGCATCGAATAGCCCCCGTGATATGTAACTTTTCAGGGAAGTTAGGATCACATATACACAGGCAGTGAGGAAAGCTAAGGCTCGCTTTTTCAAACAGAAATTTGCATCCTGTAGCACAAACTCAAAAAAGTTTGAGGACACTGTAAAGTCCATGGACAATAAGAGCACCCCCTCCCAGCTGGCCACTGCTCTGAGTCTAGGAAACACTGTCACCACCGATAAATCCACTATAATTTAGAATTTCAATAAGCATTTCTCTACAGCTGGCCATGCTTTCCACCTGGCTACCCATACCACGGTAAACTGCCAGGCACCCCCCACAACAACCCGCCAAAGCCCCCAACATTTCTCCTACACCCAAATCCAGATAGCTGATGTTCTGAAAGGACTGCAAAATCTGGACCCCTACAAATCAGCCGGGCTAGACAATCTGGACCGCCTCGTTCTAAAATTATCTGCCGAAATTGTTGCAACCCCTAGCCTGTTCAACCTCTCTTTCGTATCGTCTGAGATTCCCAAAGATTGGAAAGCTGCAGCGGTCATCCCCCTCTTGAAAGGGGGTGACACTCTAGACCCAAACTGCTACAGACCTATATCTATCCTACCCTGCCTTTCTAAGGTCTTCGAAAGCCAAGTTAACAAACAGATTACTGACCATTTCGAATCCCACCGTACCTTCTCCGCTATGCAATCTGGTTTCAGAGCTGGTCATGGGTGCACCTCAGCCACGCTCAAGGTCCTAAACGACATCATAACCTCCATCGATAAGAGACAATACTGTGCAGCCGTATTCATCGACCTGGCCAAGGCTTTCGAATCACCACATTCTTATTGGCAGACTCGACAGCCTTGGTTTCTCAAATGATTGCCTCGCCTTGTTTACCAACTACTTCTCTGATGGAATTCAGGGTGTCAAATCGAAGGGCCTGTTGTCCGGACCTCTGGCAGTCTCTATGGGGTTGCCACAGGGTTCAATTCTCGGGCCGACTCTCATCTCTGTATACAACAAATATGTCGCTCTTGCTGCTGGTGATTCTCTGATCCACCTCTACGCAGACGACGCCATTCTTTATACTTCTGGCCCCTCTTTGGACACTGGTTTAACTAACCTCCAGATGAGCTTCAATGCCATACAACTCTCCATGCTATTCAATCGATCACTGCCCACACCTGCCCGCCCGTACAGCATCACTACTCTGGACGGCTCTGACTTAGAATTTGTGGACAACTACAAATACCTAGGTGTCTGGAAAGACTGTAAACTCTCCTTCCAGACTCACATTAAGCATCTCCAATCCAAAATTATATCTAGAATCGGCTTCCTATACCACAACAAAGCATCCTTCACTCATGCTGCCAAACATATCCTTTGGCGATGTCATCTATAAAATAGCCTCCAACACTCTACTCAACAAATTGGATGCAGTCTATCACAGTGCCATCCGTTTCGTCACCAAAGCCCCTTGTACCACCCACCACTGCGTCCTGTATCCTCTAGTCGGCTGGCCCTCGCTACATATTCGTCGCCAGACCCACTGGCTCCAGGTCATCTACAAGTCTATGCTAGGTAAAGCCCTGCCTTATCTCAGCTCATGGTCACCATAGCAGCACCCACTCGTAGCACACGCCCCAGCAGGTATATTTCACTGGTCATCCCCAAAGCTCATTCCTCGTTTGGTCGCCTTTCCTTCCAGTTCTCTGCTGCAAATGACTGGAACGAACTGCAAAAATCACTTTAGCTAGAGACTCATATCTCCCTCACTAGCTTTAAGCACCAGCTGTCTGAGCAGCTCACGGATCACTGCACCTGTACATAGCCCATCTGTAGACAGCCCATCTTTCTACCTCATCCCCATACTGTATTCATTTATTTACCTTGCTCCTTTGCACCCCAGTATCTCTACTTGCACATTCATCTTCTGCACATCTACCATTCCAGTGTTTAATTGCTATATTTGTCACGCCCTGACCTTAGAGAGTCTTTTTATTTCTCTATTTGGTTAGGTCACGGTGTGATTTGGGTGGGCATTCTAGTTTTCTATTTCTTTGTTGGCCGGGTATGATTCCCAATCGTTGTCTCTGATTGGGGATCATACTTAGGCAGACTTTTTTCCACCTTTAGTTGTGGGAGCTTGTTTGTGTGTAGTTGCGTTCTGCACTGCATGTAGCTTCACGTTCGGATGTAGTTTGTTATTTTTGTTTCGTGTTCATCTAATAAAATGATGTACGCTTACCACGCTGAACCTTGGCCTAATTCTTGCATCAATGAATGTAGCAATATTGTAATTACTTCGCCACCATGGCCTATTTAATGCCTTAACTCCCATATCTTACCTCATTTGCACTCACTGTATATAGACTTTGTTCTCAACTAGCCTAGCTGGTTAAATAAAGGTGAACTAAAATAAATAATAATAAAATAAACGGCTCATCTGTAAATAGCCCACCCAATGTACCTACCTCATCCCCATATTGTTTTTATTTACTTTTCTGCTCTTTTGCACACCAGTATTTCTACTTGCACATCACCATCTACTCATTTATCACTCCAGTGTTAATCTGATAAATTGTAATTACTTCGTTACTATGGCCTATTTATTGCTTTACCTCCTCATGCCATTTGCACACACTGTATATCAACTTTATTTTTTCTATTGCGTTATTGACTGTACACTTGTTTATTCCATGTGTAACTCTGTGTTGTTGTTTGTGTTGCACTGCTTTGCTTTATCTTGGCCAGGTTGCAGTTGTAAATGAGAACTTGTTCTCAACCTGCCTACCTGGTTAAATAAAAGTGAAATAAAAATAAAAATGATCATGCTGAAACATGAGGTGATGGCGGCAGATGAATGGCACAATAATGAGACTCAGGATCTCGTCATGGTTTCTCTGTGCACTCAAATTGCCATCGATAAAATTCAATTGTGTTCTTTGTCCGTAGCTTGTGCCTGCTCATACCATAACCCCACCACGGGGCACTCTGTTCACAATATTGACATCAGCAAACCGCTTGCAGCTACCCGGTACAGCTCAACCTGGGATTACTCCGTGAAGAGCACACTTCTCCAGTATGCCAGTGGCCATCGAAGGTGAGCATTTGCCCACTGAAGTTGGATACAATGCTGAACTGCAGTCAGGTCAAGACCCTGGTGACGACGAGCAAGCAGATGAGCTTCCCTGAGATGGTTTCTGACTGTTTGTGAAGAAATTCTTTGGTTGTGCAAACCCACTGTTTTATCAGCTATCCGGGTACCTGGTTTCGGACGACGCTGCAGGTGAAGAAGCTGGATGTGGAGGTTTTGGACTGAGGTGGTTACACGTGGTCTGTGGTTGTGAGGCCGCTTGGACGTACAAATCCTCTAAAACAACGTTAGAGGTGGCATATGATAGAGAAATTAACATTCAATTACCTGGCAACAGCGCTGTTGAACATTCCTGCAGTCATCATGCCAATTGCACTCTCCCTCAAAACTTGAGACATCTGTGGCATTGTGTGACAAAACTGCACATTTTAGAGTGGCCTTGTATTGTCCCCAGCACAAGGTGCACCTGTGTAATGATTATGCTGTTTAACCAGCTTTCTGATATGCCACACTTTTTAGGTGGATGGATTATCTTTGCAAAGGAGAAATGCTAACTGAAAAGGATGTAGACAAATTTGTATACAAAATTTGAGAGAAATAGGTTTTTGTGTGTATGGAACATTCCTGGGATCTATTATTTAAGCTCATGAAATATGGGACCAACACTTTAAATGTTACAATTAAATATTTGCTTAGTAAAGTCTCCTGGACTGTCACACCCTGATCTGGTTCACCTGTCTTTGTGATTGTCTCCACACCCTTCCAGATGTCGCCCGTCTTCCCTATTATCCCCTGTGTATTTATACCTGTGTTGTCTGTTTGTCTGTTGCCAGGTAGTTTTGTTTTGTCAAGCCTACCAATGGTTTTCCCTTTGTTCCTGTCTCTCGATTTGTTCCTGTTTTCTAGTATTTCTGGTGTTGACCATTCTGCCTGCTCTGACCCTGAGCCTGCCTGCCATCCTGTACCTTTCCCCCACCTATCTGGATTACTGACCCCTGCCTGCCCTGGACCTGCCTTTTGCCTGCCCTACTGGATTAATAAACTGTTGTTAATTCAACGTTGTCTGCATCGTGGTCTTACCTTGAAATGTAATATAGACATTTGGCACATCCTTACACATTTAGTTGGACATCAGGTGATGTTGAATGTGATTGCTACCTCTCATACTCTAAACCCATTGTTGAGATTGTCCAGAGAGCCTTAAACTGCCATGAAATAGTGGACAGCATCTATCTTTTCATTTTGGTAATTCTCCAGACTAGACCAGAGGTGAATGCCATCACACTGACCATACAGGAGGATAGGACAGGGATAGCTAGGTTTAACATTGCCGTCACATCTGTCAGTGTTGAATTACAAGGTAGAGTGTCTGTCCCAGGGTAGTGTACATATTTAGCACACTTGAGAATAGAGAATGAGTGATTAGTAGTAAGATGCCAGCACTTTTACATAATATATAGGGGGTAACTAGCAATGATTGAAAAACCTTTGGATGAAGGTCATGCTTAAGCGAATAAACTTTAAAAGGGAAAGAAATGGCTACAGTTTACACTTTTTTAGGAATTTCATGAAATGTTGTTTTTAGAAAACTGATGTTTTTTAAGTACCCCTGGGGGTACCTGTTACCCTGTAGAAGATTATGACATAGGGTTTCACACAAGTGTGTTAAACATGTATTTAATCTGTTTACTAACCCTTTTATAAGTTATACTTATGTTCGATTTTTTTCTAATGTAACCATTATGTAGCTAGGCAAGTCAGTTCAGAACAAATTCTTATTTACAATGACAGCCGACCCCAGCCAAGCCCTAACCCGGAAGACGCTGGGTCAATTGTGCACCACCCTATGGGACTCCAAATCACAACTGGTTGTGATACAGCCTGGAATTTAACCAGGTCTGTAGTGATGCTACCCGGGAGCCCAACTGCTAAGTCCAGTTGTCTTTTATTATTTTATTATTTATTTATTATTATTTTTATTATTTTATTTTCTTGTTTAATTCATCATTTTCAAGTATTTAATTCAAATATGGTGCTGCACATGTCACCATTAATATCCACACCATGGGGAGATTTTATATAAATTCCCTATTTTTTACAACTTGCACATACACTTTCTTTGTTCTTTCTTTGTTGTTCATTTTTCATAAAATGCATTAGGTACAATTACACTAAATATAATTTGAATACCAGGGGGCTAGTTACCCCCTAGTACCATATATATTTTTTGTTGATCAGATCCATGTTTGAAATGGTAGGCTACAGTAATAGCGTCATCTTGTGGCTTGGGTACTTGCTGTGCTGTGCTGGCTCTATGACATTTAGAGCAACAGCAGAGACCATCCATCAAATACATTTATGATTTAAATAAATGTATAAATACTCTACATGATTGAGATTCAAGTTCTAGTTCTGCCCCTAAAGATGGAGATGGGGTGTACCTCGACTAAAGTGGCTTCTCCTCCTCGGCTTCTCTTCAGATGCTGTCCGTCCTGTCAGGAGTGAAAGGGAAGGCGAGGGAGAGGTTTTACACACAACACATTCCCCCCCAGGAGCAGTAGGGGACGCTGATGTTTCATCATGGAATATCTGGCTGAAATAAAGCATGGGAGTGCTAGTAGAGGATGGAAAAAATCAGATTTCTTTACAGCTCGAAAAAATGGGTAAAACTCTCAATGAAATTGTTTTACTCTTTAGCATTTCTTTGAAGAATGTAAAGAAATAATCCTATATGATGGAATACTCAAATAAATAAAGGCAATGGTTTTCACGCCCTATTGTGTGGTTTGGTAAGTTAAGGGTAGGTTGGTATACTAGTATATATTATATCTCAGATGTCTTTCACAGCAGTAGTATCTCTTTTTCCCATTGTTTACCATATTTTGTTATTAAGATCCTTTTAATGTATGACTTCCACGTAGGATTTTAATTAGCTATCTTTTTAAAAATGTCTCCTTGTTTTTATTTGTTTGTTAGTACTTTTATTTTATGATGTGAAGAACTTTGTTACTTGTATTGAAAAGCGCTGTACAAATACAGTTATTATTATTATTTTGCTATGCTCTCAAACAGACATATGGTAAATGACTGAATCTTCAGGAATCAGGAACGTTTTCTCTGCTCGGGGATCCAACTGAATTATTGACATGAACCTATTCCAAGTTCCAAGCCATTGTCATGCCACAGACCCTATATCATCATTCCTATGCTTCTCTTTGTACCCTATTGGATAGGATGTGGTTAAATTCAAATATGCCCTACTAGACACTGGAGTGACATGCATTTGGATGGAAGAAGAATGCTTTGTCCCATGTGACTCAGTTGGTAGAGCATGGTGCTTGCAATGCCAGGGTTGTGGGTTTGATTCCCACAGGGGACCAGTATGAAAAATGTATCCACTCAGTATTTACTTTAAGTCGCTCTGCTAAATGACTAAAATGTAAAATGCTTTAGGGATGTTTTTTTTACCTTGTAGCTTCTGGGCAGCAGGAAAGCTGGCTCAGTGACTGCTTTTTCCTCAGCTGGCTAACACAACAGGTCTTTGAGTCCATGTGAGTTGACAGTTGACATGGAGAGGCATGACAGGGACGGACCAAGGGTCAGCTGTAGGCCATGGTCTACCATTGTGTTTTGTCTCTAGAGCCGGTTCTGACCATTCCTGACCTCACCTGGCCCCTTATGTCTTTCTCCTTTAGCAGCAAAAGTTTGGAAATGAGTTAAATAAGCCTAGTCCTGGACTAAAATGCTATTTCAATGCAATTCTAACGGTTTTAGTCATGCAGCTTCATAGTAGCTGCATCAGCTCATTGAGAAATGATGACGCACTGGTTTGGTGAGTGGTGCCCATACAGTATATCTCACACACCACTGTGACACTCTCTTCCTCCTGCCTGTCTGGTCCTTCAAGGCTGTCAGTCTGTCTGAGAGGAACAGAGTGAGGGACTCTTAGGATCGGACACAATGGCCATGCTGTGCGCTCTCTCTATCTATCTCTCTGTCTCGCCTCTCTGTCACTCCTCTCGGCTCACCTAACGGTCTCTCCTCTCGGTCTGTCTCTCTCAATTCAATTCAATTCAGTAGACTTTATCGACATGGCAAGTTAAATTACTTACATTGTCAAAGTATACATATATCAAAAATGGTTGGACCAACAGCAATAATAATAGTAGTAGTGATGATAGTTAAAATGGGGTTCCCATTAACAGCAACCACAACAACAAAATTAATGAGAATAATGATACATTAAAGCAATAGTAGTAGACCAGTCTCAACCTGACTGAGAAGACACATGACATGGTATGAAAGCCAAAACAAAACCAAATGGGAAATATTTCATTGCCCTTTTCATTGGCCGGAGGATACATATTTGGCTGCCAAAACTGCACATTTTGGCTTTTCACCATTATATATTTGATTATTTTCTTAATCTTTTATCGTTTCAAATTCTTCGTAGTGAATGATAATCTTGGGAAATAAATAGTCTCTTAGGTCTGAGTATTTGTCACAGTGTAATAGGAAATGCATCTGTCTCTACTTCTCCCCTGGAACAGAGTGAGCACAGCCTGTCCTCTCTGGGCAGTCAGGTTTGCCTGTGGTGACCGGTCTCTCGCCAGACTGTGCTCACTGAGTCTGTACTTAGTCAGTGTTTTCCTCAATCTGCCACCATGTAATGTCTGTTTAGAGCCAAATAGCATTGAAGTTTACTTAGATTTGTTGTGCTGTCTTTCCAATAGGTGATATATTTCTATTTTAGCTTTGTGGTGATTTGGTTGGGCCAGATTTTCTGAGTGCTGTCCTGAGGCTCTATGGGGTTGGTTTGGGTTAGTGAACTGAGCCTCAGAACCAGCTGGCTGAGGGGACTCTTCTCTTGTTTAATCTCTTGACATTGTAGGGCTGTGTGATGGGATGTTTTAAGGTCACTTGTTTTCAGATGGTTGTAATTTGATGGCTCTTTTTTCGATATGAGGGGGTATTGGCCCAATTCTGCTCTACATGCATTATTTGGAGTTTTTCTTTGCACTTGCAACACAGTCTGGCAAAACTCTGCAAGCAGTATTTCGATTGGATGTTTTTGCCATTTGGTAAATTCATTATTAGAGAGCAGACCTCATACTTCGCTGCCATTTAAAGCAATTGGTTCTATAATTGATTGCAACATTTCCATTTTAATGTTCCTTTTAATGGCATAGAATGCTCTTTTTGCTTTGTCTCTCAGCTCATTCACAGCCATGTGAAAGCTACCTGTGTTGCTGATATTTAGTCCCAGATACGTGTCGTTTTTGGTGTGTTCTAATAGAACTGTGTCTAAATTCCGGACCTATCATTATATATATATTTTTTTTTTAGATTAACCTGTGCAGATGATCTAGGTGCTGCTGTAACTCCTCCTTAGTGGGAGTCAGCAGCAACCAGGTCATCTGCGTACAGCAGACACTTGATTTCAGTGTTGTGTAGGGTGAGACCAGGTGCTACAAATTCTTCTAATGTTTTTGCCAATTCACTCCACGTCCCTGAGAGAAGAAGTCTGTTTGCTTGTTGCCAATTTTTAGTGTACATTGATTTAATAACGTATGTTTTCTCTCCAATACTACTTACTATTAGTTTATAAAAATACCTTTTTGCCAAATTGAATCAAAATCTTTCTTGAAGTCTACAAAACAATAGTAGATGTTGCCTTCGTTTTGGTTTACTTGTTGGTCAATTAGAGTTGGCGGAGGGTGTAAATGTGGTCTGTTGTACGATATAAAATCAAATCCAATCTGGCTTCTCCTCAGGACGTTGTGTTCTTCAAATGAAATTACATAGTTTGCTCATTTATGACACTGCAGAGCATTTTCCCCAAGTTGCTGTTAATGCAATACCTCTGTAATTACTTGGGTCAAATTTGTCTCAAATTCTATAGATTGGTGTGATCAATCCTTGGTTCCAAATAACAGAGAAAATACCTGCAGTGGGGATAATGTTGACGAGTTTGTATAAGCCTATTTGAATTTGTAGTCTGTATATTTTATCATTTAATTTAAAATACGATCAGCACCACAGGCCTTTTTGGGTTGGAGAGTGCATTGTTTTTCCAATAATTATTCTTCTGTAAGTGGGGTAACCACAGGATTCTTTGTAATTTGACTTTTGTTCTTTGTCTTTGACTGCTGATTCAAGGATGTGTAATTTTTCTTGTATATATCTGAGCTCTTTGTTACATTGCTGTAGAGGTTTTGCATATCCCCATTTTGGATAGCCAATTATTCATGAGGTTTGTTTAATTTATTAAAATTCTTCCAGAAGTGGTTTGATTCTATGGATTCCTCAATTCCATCCAGTTGATTTCTAATGTGCTGTTCCTTTTTTGTTCTTAGGGTATGTTTGTATTGCTTCAGTGTTTCACCATACTGACTGTGTATATTTTTTGTTGTCTGGTTCTCTGTGTTTTTGATTAAATATATTTCTCAATGACTTTCTTAGATTTTGCAATCATTATCAAACCATTTTTCCTGATTTCATATTTTTGGTTTGCTCTTGTTTCTTTAGATGAGCCAAGGAGGCTTATTTACACCTTCCTTGCTGTAGGAGAATGTTAACCCTTGTGTTGTCTTAAGGGTCAAAAATGACCCGCCACTACGTTTAACAGCAGAGAAAAACGCCTAAATGACATTTTTTCATCTTGAAATTTGGTGACTTTTCCTAGAGTGACCCCAACATTAGAAAAAATGGAAAATTGCCTTTGTTCATATTTCCATGAACGCTGTACACCACCAGGGTACAAAGATTGTCTTAGGGTCATTTGACCTGGTAGATATAAAACACAAAGACACACACACACACACAATGATAAATTGAGATTGTGTACTACTGAATGAATTGATTGAACAAAGCTCAAACTTTCTTGTACATGTGCAGCATCTCCCCTCCACGACCCCAGACTTGACTCAAGTTCACAAACAAAATAAACAACATTTCAGACAAAATAAACATGTCCTGAAAGCATTGGGGAATGCAGTCAGAGGCTATAAAGGTGCTGCATATGACAGTCCCCCCAGTTCTCTCTTTGCTGAAGCCATGAGTGCACGTTTCAGTGCCCAACAGGACGTAGATCAGATTTTTTTCAGATGTCCAGGAGGAACAAGAGAACAATGATTTAGAAGAGGAGGTGGTATCTGAAGAAGAAGATGGGGAAGAATTACAACCCAGAGCACGATGCATCATCTTCAGATAAATCCCCTAAACTGAAAGAGAGACATTTTTATCAAACAGCAAAATAACATGGTCCTTGTCGCCATATGACAACCAGGGCAGAACGGCAGCACAAAATATCGTAAGGATGACCCCAGGGCCCACAAGACATGCAGTTGCTCATGCCCAGGACATCGCCTCAACATTCTACATGTTCATCACACCAGCCATCGAATAAATCATCCTGGAGATCACAAATTTGGAGGGTTTACGTAAATATGGAGACAACTGGAAAAGGATGGATGAGATTGACCTGCGTGCCTACATAGGGCTGCTAATCTTAGCAGGTGTGTTGGTCCCAAGGCGAGGCTACATGTAGTCTCTGGGATGCAAACAGTGGAAGGGCGATTTTCCATGCCCACAATGCCACTGAAAGTCTTTCACACTTTCTCAAGAATGCTACGATTTGATAACCGTGAGTCAAGACCTGAAAGACGTGTGAGAGTTAAACTGGTGGCCATAAGAGAGGTCTGGGGGGAGTGGGTGGAGCGTCTGAGCAACTGGTTCCATTCAGAGGTACATCATATCTGTAATGTAAGTGATTTTCACTGTTAATTTTATTATATATTGTTGTTATATATTGTTGTAACATCATTGATTTATGTGATTGTTTTCTGTCTACACAGGGAAGACAACCAGTGGAGGACCAGAGAAAAACCAGGTGATGTGGGTTGTGCTCAATGTGACAGATGTGACTGAGGGTGTACAATTTCTTCACCTCTTATGAACTCAGCCAGCAGCTCATGAAGAGGAAGATCACCGTAGCTAGAAAGAACAGGCCTGAGATCTGCCCAACAAGGCCTTCTCAGCCTTCACCCCCACCACCACTCTAGTTTCTTACCTCCCAAAGAGAAACAAGAATGTGGTCCTCCTGAGGACACTGCACAAACCGGCTGAGATCAGTGATCGTGAGGACAGGAAGCCATCAACCTGTACTAAAACCACAGCTGCAGGAGGATGACTGCCCGCTGGCCCGTGGTCATCTTCCATAATATAATTGATGTGTCCTAATACAATGCCTTTGTGATATGGAACAAGATCAACTCTACCTGGATGCCTGATAAGTGGAACAAGCGGAGGGTGTTCCTGGAGCAGCTGGGAAAGGCACTTGTAACCCCACACAATCAAAGAAGGGAGCTCTTCCCCCACTCAGCAGCCTCTGCAGCGCTTGTGAAAGCTGTTCAGTGGGTTGAATCTTGTCCTGATCCACCTGAGGCTGCAGCTGGGGCAGGCAAGAGGAGGAGATGCCAAATCCCCTCAAAGAAGGACTTTAAAACAAATACTAACTGCACATGTGAGAAATACATCTGCACAGTCCATGCACACTTGCATACTGTCCTACATGTGCTAATTAGAATTGATTGATTTATGTTGTTCACATTTTTGTTTTGTATCTATCTTATTTTATTTGTATTTATTGTTGTTGTTTGTACACCTTGTGGGTGGGGGCAATGCTTCCAAAAATGGGAGAAGACTCGTATTTTGTAGTTGAAATCCTCATTGTACAGTATATACGAGTATATCACTTTATTGCCAAAATATTTCAAGACTGTTAGTGTTTCCCTTCAATAAAATGCATTCAATACTACTTTCTGCACATTTCTGCTAGTTTCTTATGCTTTACAAGTGCTAAAAATGTATGTTTACACCTATGCAGTACTTTCAGCAATAATACTAATAATAATAAACCTCTACTTTAGTAAAGAAAACAATTATGAAAGATGTGTTGTAATAAAAATTTGTGGTGTCCACTGATTAAATGCAGTCTTTCTGCAATGTGAAGAGGGAAAACCCAGATATTCACAAAGTTTCAATGACAAGTTGTTTCTTCATGCAAATAGATTTGAGGATCAAAATTAAATTAAGCTGCTTTATTTTAGGGGTTTAGTGAAGGTGGGTCACTTTTTACCCTTACATGGAACCCAAACCGGCTATGCGCGTGCGCCATTGTGCATAAATGTATTTTGTCCCCCCACACCAAACGCGATCACGACATGCAGGTTAAAATATCAAAACTAACTCTGAACCAATTATATTAATTTGGGGACAGGTCAAAAGGCATTAAACATTTATGGCAATTTAGCTAGCTTGCACTTGCTGGCTAATTTGTCCAATTTAGCTAGCTTGCTGTTGCTAGCTAATTTGTCCTTGGATATAAACATTGAGTTGTTATTTTACCTGAAATGCACAAGGTCCTCTACTCCGCCAATGAATCCACACATAAAACGGTCAATCGAATCGTTTCTAGACATCTCTCCTCCTTCCAGGCTTTTTCATCTCTTGACTTTATATTGCGATTGGCAACTTTCATAAATTAGGTGCATTACTGCCACTGACCTCGTTCGTCTTTCCGTCACCCACATGGGTATAAGCAATGAGGAGATGGCACGTGGGCATCTGCTTCTATAAACCAATGAGGAGGTGGGAGAGGCAGGACTTGCAGCATGAGCTGCGTCACAAATAGAACTGACTTCTATTTTAGCCCTTGGCAATGCAGACGCTCGTTGGCGTGCGCGAGCAGTGTGGGTGCAATAATTGAATAATATAGATTTCTAAATGTATTTTGCAACGCGATGCGCATGCGATGCGAGTGGTGTAGTCTGCCTGTTAGGACAAGGGGTGTATACAAAATGTTAAGACTACTGGCTTTTTTATTGGCTGTTTAGAACCATGTAATTTATTGGGCCTGTCTGTGAAAGCTCTAAGAGACTCTGGGTTGAGGTCGGTGATAAAGGAGTCTACAGTACTGCTACCAAGGGATGAGCTGTAGGTGTTACTACCAAAAGACTCCCCTCTTAGCCTACCATTGACTATGTACAGAACCAGTGTTCGACAGAGATCCAGGAGCTGTGCTCCATTTTTGTTTTCCACTTTGTCATAGTTGTTTCTGGGGAGGTATGTGGGGAGGGAAAGGTTGTTGCTTCCTAGTAGGTGTTTGTCCCCATGACTGTAAATAGTGTCTAGTTCTTCTGGTGTTCTACCATTCAGGTCTCCACAGACCAGTACGTTGCATTGGGCCTGAAAGTGGAGAAACTCTCTTCATTGAAGTAGGGTGACTCTGAGGGGGGAATGTGTGGCACAGATAAATAAAATACAAATATTTTAAGATAACCTTGTTGATCTTTAACCAGATAAATAATTATCCTGTTTTGATCAATTCGATTGAATGAGTTCAGATTTAGTTCAAATTTACAACATATTAGCATTCCCCCTGAGTCTCTGCCATTTGTGATTCCTTTTAATTTGGTGTATGGTACGATTATCCCCCTATAACCTAGTGGACAGCCAGTGGAAACATAACCTCTCCACCATGTTTCCTGTAGTACTACAATATCATCATCATCCATTTCTTTCAGGAAGTCTGGGTTTCTGCTCTTTAGGCCAAAAGCAGAGGACTTCATTCCTTGTCAATTCCAACATGCAACGTAAAAATATTTCATAATTGTTTGTTCTTTACTTTCAAATTGAGAAACACTCACAATCCAACAATAACTATTAAAATATGATTTTTCTATTAACATAAACTTGTATTATGCAAATATGATGCGTTTACAATTTATTCTCAGCAGCCAAGTGGACCCACCAACAGCCAATTTCACTTTGCAGATGGTGTAATTGTTTGCTTTGAGCCATGTCTATGAATTCATTTGTGTCAATGTTCCAGGGGGCTGAGAGTATGAGAAACATACTTTATTTTACACCTTTTTCCATTTATGTTCTGAGGTTGGACTTCAGCACATATAGCTTGTTAACGTGTAGGGCACACCGATTGGTGTCACCTCGTTAGTCACTTTGTCTTACACCTGTGCTGGTTACCGTCTCGTTAGTGAGAAGGTGTTTCACCTGTCCTGGCCCAGGTGATATTTAAGAGTGGCTGGCCCAGTGCTCCAGTTGTTTTGATAGATGCGAAGGGTTAACGCCTTTAGTTTTTGATTTCTCGACGAACAATCTTCTATCTGATTTTTGCTCCACCTTTTTGGTTTGCTTCTGGTCTTCAAGTTTAGTGTGGGTTTTTCTGTTGTTTGCCTCCAGGGCAAATTTAGTGGACACTCATGGTGGGTGTCTTTTAGGTTCCAGCTTTTTTTGCTAGTCAACTTTCAGTGGACACCCCATGAGTGTCTTTCAGAACCCCTCCTAAAATCCCACCTGTTTCGTTTTGGTTGTTGGTCAGTGACTATTTGTTAGTTCCTGTCACATCTGCTCCGGTGCTTGAGTAGCACTTAAGTAGCACTCTTTTGTGATCAGTCAGCAGGTAGTATTGTTCGTTTCAATGTCAGATGCTTCTCTTTTGTATCGTTCCACGGTTTTTGTGAAATCTTTGACATTTCTGGTTTTCTTGTTGCGGAACGTGATAAGTCACAGACTCAAAGCCATGAGGGTAGAACATATTTCAAACGTTGCTTGTTAGGGGGAGGTCAATCGTTGGAAAACAGTCAATCGAGGGTCCAATGTGAGAGAAGCCACAGCTGTTCATTGTCTCCTACACAATTCTCACTGTGGAAGAGTGTCTATGCTTGTGTGTTCATCGAAGACTTAGAACTGTGTTTCTCCAGAGGGAACTTAATTTTAAAATGTGTAGGACGGGTTTGTGTGTCTTCTTCCCTGTCTTTATGTCCCTCTGCATCTCTAGTGGTAGAGGACTTCCTCATCTAAGTGCTTCCAGGTCAGTGTCATGTTACTTAGTGCAGTGAGTGATTTAGAGGATAAAACACACGCAGATACACACACACACACACACACGCGCGCTAACAAACCCCTTTAGTCAGCTATATCTGTCTGTGGGAGATAGTTGTACTAGCATGTGTCCGCTGGTGTCCAGACACACAGATGTGGTCAGTGGAGAGTGTATCCCCAACCACCTCACACACACTCTGCAATGAATTATACCAAATCACGTCTCCTCTCATTCCCTCTGTAATTCTCCCTCCCCTCTGCTTCACTGAATTTAAAACTGATAAGTGGTTGGTTTTCCTGTCACTTTTCCTGAAAAATATTCAGCAACAGCCTGTCTGACAGTTTGCAGATGGAAATAATGATTCTTGGAGACTGTGTGGTTTTGAGTTGGGGGAGTCATTTACTGGTAGCGCTGCAAAAGTAGGCCCATGTGATGTAAATGTGCAGTAGTGAGCACAGAGTGAGTGATTCTCCTCTTGGATAAAGAGATTCATTAAAGTGATTGTTTTATAAAAAGAGACACAAGATACAGATTCTCCCTAGTCTGACATTTTCAACCCCCCCTCCACACACACACACACACACACACACACAGCCCCCCAACCCTCCCCAATACATTGTCCCAATTTGTGTGTCAGGTTTTCTGCGGTGTAATTAGCCTTTATAACCTGAACCTGCACATTTACGTTGTGCTGCTCAGGGGGTCCGGGCTGGCACAGCTCTCGACACCCCTCACACACACACAGCTACCAATGCCCTCTCTCACCCCACAACTGCATGGCTTCCGAAGCTGTGTGGGGTCTGCCAGAATGGGGTAGCTGGAGCACAGGACTGCATGTCGTTAACGAAGGTGTAGTAGAGGTGGTCCAGGCTGGGGTCTAATCCAGTCGGTTAAAGGGGCTAGGTAAATGCAGTTAATATCTCTCTTGAGGCGATGCATTGTATGCTGAACTTGGCCTTCGTAAAGATCTTTTCTATTTTGGGGCCATATTCTGACTTGAACTTCAACTCCAAGCTAAGTCAGGCTGTGACCCTGGGTTTCAAATGTATTCACAAAGCGGTTGTTTTAACTCAGACATCACAGCTCATTGAGAGCACTGCAGTCTCTAACTAAATGTTTGCCACATTCTCTCTGTTGCGCAAGGCACCGCAAGCATGAACAAAATTCAGCTCCGTGGTGCCGGAGTGGAAACTATCCAAGACACATTTTTCCCAACAACTCCTCAGAGCTAGAACCAAATGGCTCCATGTGCCAGCTGGCTCTCAGACCCTGACCCCAGCTCTGTGGTGCTCTCGCTGGGGAATCCCACCTACCCGCTCCCCTGGCTCTGTGGACCCGCCAGGCCTCTGGTCCCTGACAGGCAGTTCTGGGAAAACACTATGTTTAATCTGTTCCCTGTAGTCCTCTTCTGTTAGATCAATTTAGGAGAGCCAAGAGGGCTTTGCTGTATTTCCACTAAAATTGAATAATAGTGTAGTGCACTTAAACATACAGTTCAAAGATGAATTAGCCTTAAATGAATTAATAATCACTTTATCTCTCTTTTATCCCTTGTTCTACATACTTGTCTACAATCAACCAATTCCATGTATTTATTTTTACAATAACAGCTGTAGGGGAGATCGAGAGCTCATTTTGGAGCCATTGTTGCCCCTCTGTCCCTATATTATGTGCTGCTGCAGCGGAAACAATAACGGTAGCCTTCATGTGGTTGTGTGATCCTCATTAAGAGGGTAGCTAAGTGCGTGGGCTATATAGCCTGATGGTTTCTTAGAATTGACTGCAGAACAAGTGAGTCACCCTGCAGTATCAGATAGAAGTGCTTCCCTGCCTGAACCTGAGGAGTTAAGCAGTGTGCTGCCCATTACTCTACAGAGGACACATGTACAGAACACCCACGTGTTTTCTTCCAGAGTATGGTGTTGTTTATGTATGTCTGACTGTGTGTGTGTTGCCGTGTGTGTGTGTGTGTGTGTGTGTTTTACCAACTGGGGTCATTTTGTTAGTCCCCTCAAGATCAAATGCTATTTCTTGGGGGTTTAGAGTTAAGGTTAGAATTAAGTTTAGGGTTAGGAGTTAGGGTTAAGGTTAGGGTTGGGTATAGGTCAAATAGAATTTTGAATGAGTTGAATTGTGTGCCTCACAAGGTTAGTTATCCTCTACAGGATTGGTGCTCCCCCCTACGCGGGACGGTTGGATTGAGCTAATGTGATTAGCATGAGGTTGTAAGTAACAAGAACATTTCCCAGGACATAGACATATCTGATATGGGTAAAAAGCTTAAATTCTTGTTAATCTAACTGCACTGTTCAATTTACAGCAGCTATTACAGTGAAATATCATGCTACTGTTTAAGGAGAGTGCACAGTTATGAACTTGAGAATGTATCAATAAACCAATTTGGCACATTTGGGCAGACTTGATACACCATTTTGAACAGAAATGCAATGGTTCATTGGACCAGTCTAAAACGTTGCTCGTACACTGCTGCCATCTAGTGGCCAAAATCGAATTTGCGCTTAACCTGGAATAATACATTGACCTTTCTCTTGCATTTTAGATGGAAAATGCATGTTATTTTCTTTGTGTTATCTTTTACCAGATCTAATGTGTTATATTATCCTACATTCATTACACATTTCCACAAACTTCAAAGTGTTTCCTTTGAAATGGTATCAAGAATATGCTTATCCTTGCTTCAGGTCCTGAGCTACAGGCAGTTCGATGTGGGTATGTCATTTTAGGCGAAAATTTAAAAATAGGGTCCGATCCATAAGAGGATTTATACAAGACTGTGTGTGTGTGTGTGTGCGCATGCATGCATGCATGTGAGTGAGTGCGTGCGTGCGTGCGAGTACGTCTGAGAGTATATGAGGGGTATATGTGTGTACTGGGCCTTCTCAAACCCATCAACCACACCACAGGATCTGTTGGCAGCATGGTCCTATAGAACACCTGCTGAGCATAGACCACCCCTGGAAGAACGTATGACAGTAGGCTACAGTTTCAATAGGCAATAAAACACACAAAGGTGTATTGTGTTGCCAAGCACTGGTTACAAAAGAGATTATGATCTAGCACATTATGTACCTTTGCTTGCTAATAATACAGATTGCCCTATTTCATGCTAATATTGGTGTGTTTGGATTTTTCCACACATGGTTATATGCATTTTGAATGTTTACACCTGTCATCGTATAGTGTTGTTTTGATGCAATACATTGCCTGCATTTTGGGGGAATAATGGAATATTTTAGATGAAGGGGCTCTTCCTTTGGTTTTGTTTGGTCTAGCCATTCATTTTGGAGAACGTTTATAAGAAATGGCAAGTGAAATGACAAGGTATTTAGCCTAAGTAGTCTAAAGTCGATGTTAATGAGAATAATATGTATATTTCAGAAACATGTCCTCTATCAATACATCGACAGAAGACTCAACAGACGAGACATACATCAAAAGGATACCGGGATGACTTTATCATCCTACATATCCCCTTATAGATATCAGGATCCCTAACTTCAAAGGCTTCTCTAACCAGACCATCCCATGATGCATGCTTCTCTCCCCTACATCATACACTCCGGCTGCAATAAATTTGTGGCTATAAAAGTTGATTTCTGAGCCAAGCCCAAACTGTTTGACATCTGTGCTCAATCTTTACCATGGCGTGTAATGGATTCTCACAGAACCTTTGTTCTCTCTTAAGAGAAGAGGGAAGGTAGGAGGAGAGGGGGAGCTAGGTAGGGGGCCTCACGATGGATCGCGGGGCTCCTGGAAAACATCAGGGTAAGACTAGGTGAGACTGGGGGTCAGTTACTGTAAAACCAGGATCAGAGGAAAAAGCTTAGATCATAGTAGAATGTATGGAATGGGATACTGCGCACACAGAGGCTACCCCTTGAAGAAACAGGGCATCCACAAACATATAGAGTTATACACAGAACACAAATATGTTTTGGGCCAGAGAGTACATCTTAGATGTTGGTACAGAGCATCAATATCAACAAGCTCAGGGTTAGCTGGTAAACCTTTGGCACTAAGTTTAGCAACGGCTAGAACATAGAACCTGGTACCGAAACGTATAGGTACATTCAGGATTCAAACTAGAGATTTGATCACAAGTTTCACATGTGAGCTCACGATCCACCTTGACTCATTCAGATGCAGTTTTACACATAAACTCGGGGTCTCCTGGCAACACTTCTCACCAAAGGGCACTGGTCACTTGGGTCAGCAAAACAGCCTCTGAACTACATTGCCCTCTGTAGTTTGAAATAACCTGACCTCAGTCAGGCCTCAGCTGGTTCTATGTGTGTGCAATGTCATCTGTTATGTAGCCTGAACCTTTCTGACTTCATTGATGAGATACGTCACCCATGTTCCCATAGAAAGGTTTGTCATGAAGCAGCTGAGAACCTGATCACTGAACTGTCCCTCGCATGTACCCTTCCAACCCAGAAATGTAGGAGTGAAGTTGTCTTTAAGTATGTTGTGACTGCGTGTCACTGGTCTTCCCTACATGGCAGATAGATGATACAGGAGCTATCTTTATGTGCCACATGGGGCCTAAAATGTCAGAGGTTTCCCTCTTTGGTCCATTTTGACACAAAATCCTGTGATGGTTAGTAAACAGAGCTAGATAATACGCTGTATTGTCTCATTGCTGGGCAAGTTGATTACAGCTGTATGAGAAGCTAACTTACAGATAATTAAACAGATGGACGGCACATCAATACGCATAAGATTATATGGCACACCTTCAGAGCTGGTAGTGAGAAGAGTCCTCCCCTTGAGGCCGTGTACAGTACCTTCCCCAACAGATGTGTGATCCAGGTTGGATCAAAGACCGCAGCAGGTGTGGACGTGTGTCAGCCTCTGGGATCTTCAACTTCCCCTGGGCTGGTCCCTGTTGTGGAGCTTACAGCTGGAGGGGCTTCGGGTCTGGCTGAGCCTGAGTGTATAGGACCTACATCAGAGAGATGTTACGTAGTGGAACATAGCGTCTTGGATGGAGAATCGTCCCTCTGATTTTACAACCAACACTACATCTTCTAAAACGTGTTTGGAGCTGCAGTGTTCGTGGAGTGAATTCCAATTAGAAGCAATAATGTTATTCTGAATTGCACTTTAGACAATTGCAGCCTGCTGTGTGTGGTTCAGATTAGAGGAAAGTACTTGTGTTAATGTGATGATCCATTTTAAACGTCAGTGACTCAGTGGCGGTGTGAAGGTTTGCAATGTTCATCGCGTCTTCATGCACTTTTGAACCAGGATAGTCACAATGTATCTCTCACATACAGATGTAGGCTCTTAGTTTGAGCTCGGTTTCTACATCAGTGAGGGAAAATCAAATCGAAAATGTCTAAGTAGAAGTTAAAAAACTTCAGAGGCCTTTTTTAACCTCAAATACATTGCATGTTTTTCATTTCCTGCATGGCAGGAAAGTTCTCCTGCAGCAGGGTGACCAAACTAAGATTCTACATCTGTATAGGCACCTCACTAATGACTATTTAGCATTTCCCACAGTCGTGGATGGGATGTCAGGTCCTCTAGGTGGTTATGACAGTGAGGGTTGTATCTGCTACAGCTCGGGGTGTTATTGTGGTGCGATTCACTTTTCCCTGGCTGAGCTCCAGCTAGCACTGACCAATGGCTCAACTTCTTCAAGCACTGACTCACCATTGGCTACATGTTGATGTACAACACACACATTGAGGTTGACAGCAGTAGACAGGGTATTGATTCATTTAGGTTTGGTCATTGTTGTTGTCTTTTCTTATCCAGTCTTTGATTATTATCAGTCAATGGATGACTTCTTCCTCTCTGTTGCATCAGTACACTGCCGTCAGTGCGCTGCCGTCAGTACGCTGCCGTACTGACTTATTTCACATTTTGTTGTTTACAGCCGGAATTCAAAATTGCTTGAATAGATTTTTTACCACACCCATCGACACACAACACCCCATAATGTCAAATCAAATTAAATCACATTTTATTGATCACATACACGTGTTTAGCAGATGTTATTGCAGGTGTAGCGAAATGCGTGTGTTTCTAGTTCCAACAGTGGAGCAATACAGTGAGGCAAAAAAGAATTTAGTCAGCCACCAATTGTGCAAGTTCTCCCACTTAAAAAGATGAGAGAGGCCTGTCATTATCATCATAGGTACACTTCAACTATGACAGACAAAATGAGAAAAACATTTCCAGAAAATCACATTGTAGGATTTTTAATGAATGTATTTGCAAATTATGGTGGAAAATAAGTATTTGGTCAGCTACAAACAAGCAAGATTTCTGGCTCTCACAGACCTGTAACTTCTTCTTTAAGAGGCTCCTCTGTCCCCCACTTGTTACCTGTATTAATGGCACCTGTTTGAACTTGTCATCAGTATAAAAGACACCTGTCCACAACCTCAAACAGTCACACTCCAAACTTCACTATGGCCAAGACCAAAGAGCTGTCAAAGGACACCAGAAACAAAATTGTAGACCTGCACCAGGCTGGGAAGACTGAATCTGCAATAGGTAAGCAGCTTGGTTTGAAGAAATCAACTGTGGGAGCAATTATTAGGAAATGGAAGACATACAAGAACACTGATAATCTCCCTCGATCTGGGGCTCCACGCAAGATCTCACCCCGTGGGGTCAAAATGATCACAAGAACAGTGAGCAAAAATCCCAGAACCACACGGGGGGACCTAGTGAATGACCTGCAGAGAGCTGGGACCAAAGTAACAAAGCCTACCATCAGTAACACACTATGTCGCCAGGGACTCAAATCCTGCAGTGCCAAACGTGTCCCCCTGCTTAAGCCAGTACATGTCCATGCCCGTCTGAAGTTTGCTAGAGAGCATTTGGATGATCCAGAAGAAGATTGGGAGAAGGTCATATGGTCAGATGACACAAAAATATAACTTTTTGGTAAATACTCAACTCGTCGTGTTTGGAGGACAAAGAATGCTGAGTTGCATCCAAAGAACACCATACCTACTGTGAAGCATGGGGGTGGAAACATCATGCTTTGGGGCTGTTTTTCTGCAAAGGGACCAGGACGACTGATCCGTGTAAAGGAAAGAATGAATGGGGCCATGTATCGTGAGATTTTGAGTGAAAACCTCCTTCCATCAGCAAGGGCATTGAAGATGAAACGTGGCTGGGTCTTTCAGCATGACAATGATCCCAAACACACCGCCCGGGCAACGAAGGAGTGGCTTTGTAAGAAGCATTTCAATGTCCTGGAGTGGCCTAGCCAGTCTCCAGATCTCAACCCCATAGAAAATCTTTGGAGGGAGTTGAAAGTCCGTGTTGCCCAGCAACAGCCCCAAAACATCACTGCTCTAGAGGAGATCTGCATGGAGGAATGGGCCAAAATACCAGCAACAGTGTGTAAAACCTTGTGAAGACTTACAGAAAACGTTTGACCTCTGTCATTGCCAACAAAGGGTATTTAACAAAGTATTGAGATAAACTTTTGTTATTGACTAAATACTTTTTTTCCACCATAATTTGCAAATAAATTCATTAAAAATCCTACAATGTGATTTTCTGGATTTTTTTTCTAATTTTGTCTGTCATAGTTGAAGTGTACCTATGATGAAAATTACAGGCCTCTCTCATCTTTTTAAGTGGGAGAACTTGCACAATTGGTGGCTGACTAAATACTTTTTTGCCCCACTGTATCTAACATGTAATCTAACCATTTCCCAACATATTCCCCAATACACACAAATCTAAGTAAAGGAATGGAATAATTAAGAATATATAAATATATGGATGTGCAATGTCAGAGCGGCATAGACTAAGATACAGTTGAATGGTATAGAATACAGTATATACATATGAGATTAGTGCAAGATATGCAAGATAGGTAAACATTAATAAAGTTACATTGTTAAAGTGACTAGTTTTCCATTTATTAAAGTGGCCAATGATTTCAAGTCTGTATGTAGGCATCAGCCTCTAATGTGCTAGTGATGGCTATTTAACAGTCTGACGGCCTTGAGAAACATTTTTTTGCATCTTTGGCAGTGTTTACAGCTGGGTAAGTCCCCAAGATCTTGCACACCTGTAGTGTATAATATTTATTATTGATAAATTCTTCAAGCTCTGTCAAGTTAGTTGTTGATCATTGGAAGACAGCCATTTTTAAGTCTTGCCATAGATTTTTATGCCGATTTAAGTAAAAACTGTAACTAGAACACTCAGGAACATTCAACGTTGTCTTGGTAAGCAACTCCAATGTAGATTTGGCCAGATTGTTTTAGGTTATTGTCCTGTTGAAAGGTAGATTTGTCTCCCAGTGTCTGTTGGAAAGCAGACTGAACCAGGTTTTCCGATAGGATTTTGCATGTGTTTAGTTCTATTCCATTTCTTTTTATCCTTAAAAACACCCTAGTCCTTGACGATGACAAGCATACCGATAACATGATGCAGCCACCAGCATGCTTTAAAAAAGGATGGATTTGCTCCGAACATAACGCTTTCTATTCAGTACATGTTTTGCAGTTTTACTTTATTGCAAACAGGATGCATGTTTTGGAGTATTTTTATTTTGTACAGGCTTATTTATTCAGAGCAGTTCTTTTCACTCTGTCATTTAGGTTAGTATTCTCTCTCTCTCTCTCTCTCTCTCTCTCTCTCTCTCTCTCTCTCTCTCTCTCTCTCTCTCTCTCTCTCTCTCTCTCTCTCTCTCTCTCTCTCTCTCTCTCTCTCTCTCTCTCTCTCTGTCTCTGTCTCTGTCTCTGTCTCTGTCTCTGTCTCTGTCTCTCTCTCTGTCTCTCTCTCTCTGTCTCTGTCTCTGTCTCTGTCTCTGTCTCTGTCTCTGTCTGTCTGTCTGTGTGTCTGTGTGTCTGTGTGTGTAATAGGATCTTCTACAGTGCCACAAATTGCTACTAAAGCCTCGATAAACAGCAGGCCCCTCAGCCATTTAGTAATAAATGCATTAACACTCTGACCCCTCTCTCAGGACTCATATCTCCATGAATGGAGGGGAGGGGTGTATACAGGATGATAGGGCAGATGTAGAGGTGCTCCATGCCCCGGGTGAAGAGTGCTGTATGGGCATGTCTTCCATCACCGACCCCCTGAGTGTTGGATCTCTGGATCTCTGTGTAAATGACTCTTCTAATAAGATGTGTTTACCTACATGCTACAGCTCCAGGACATCACAGGTGAGGGAGGAAGTACTGACTATCTGTGAAAACAAACAGACCAAGACAGACAAGAGAGAGTGTGAACGGGTGGAGATGTTACTCTCTCACAGAAGGATAGCTCAGTGTCTTTAAAGTCGATTGGTGTACAGGTTTTGGTATGCTCCTTTCTGCTCCTATCCTGCGTCATATTCTAACGTCCTTCACTGATGCTCATACTATTCCTCGTTCCTGTTGGATCTCTTTTTTATTGTAGCTGATCTCCATAGGACACGGTATTATGTACCTGTAAAGACTTAATTAGTTAAATAAAGTTTAAACATTTAATTGTTTAGTTTTTTTATAAATAAATAACACATTCATAACCCACACACAGAACTTCTTAGCACACTGACATCCCATACATAATAATGTTTAGGCTCACTAAGATAACCTTGGTGTTCTGAGGATTCCCTATCAAGTGACTGAGTGGAGTTTCTATGTCATAACCAGTTTTGCTCCATTCCTTATCAGCACAGTCTATCGTGTCTGGGAACCAGACCACTGATGATTATCATAACGTGTGTGTGTGTGTGTGTGTGTGTGTGTGTGTGTGTGTGTGTGTGTGTGTGTGTGTGTGTGTGTGTGTGTGTGTGTGTGTGTGTGTGTGTGTGTGTGTGTGTGTGTGAGTGTGTGAGTGTGTGAGTGAGTGAGTGAGTGAGTGAGTGAGTGAGTGAGTGAGCCAGGTGCATATAGAGTAGAGATCAAACATCAGCCTTAGCTCAGGGCTGAATGGAAAGGAATGACCTTAACCCCACAGGCGCAACACTACCATGTTAGTCTCAGGCAGACAAAGTAGATGACTCCACCAGAGGCTTGTATACTACAGTAACTCCATTCAGCTCTGTCACAACAGCTTGGTCAGTTCAGCACCTTGGCAGCCGGTCTGTGGCTTGTGTTTGACCTGTGAGGAGGAGAGAAGAGACAGGTGGCGTTTCTGTCCCTTTGATACTCAATGTCCTGTTCTATTCTGTTCTGTTCTGCAGCCGAACCATGATGATGATGGACAGGTGTTCTCCCTGGATACTGAATGTACAGTACAGTATGTAAACATCCCCATAAGCCTGAGCTCTGGCTGCTGTCTGGGGTCTGTTCAGAAGGATGCCACGTTACACAACGTTGAGCAGTCGGATGGCGTTGTCTTTTGATGCTGAACGTTCTGTTCTACAGCCCAACCCCAGGATGATGACTGGGTGTACAAGATTAAGCATCCTCCGGCGCATGAGCTCTGCACTCTTCCAAGAAGTCTGACAGTCTTCTTTGAAAGAGTGAAAACAGGCCCACTGTCTTACTCTCCACGTGGGAGCTCACTCTCAGTGCCCCTGGACCCCATCAGCTCCAGTTACGAGTCACGCCATATTGAATTCTTTAGGGATATGACATTTTAGGATTCCTGTTTAATGAGTATATTTTATTCCCGTCATGAGGTTTTCAGGGGGCGTTTCACCGTTCACCCATCCTCACATTATAGTACCTCTGTATTATAACCATATAGCCATTCTAAATGAAAACAGACATATTTACCCACATCTTGCCGTATTTTCATTGACTATTCACATCTGCATTATTCAAAGCAGACAATGGTTGTAAACAGACATGACTACATACAGTACATATGGCTAAATTTCCACTGTTCACCCAAACAGTATACAGTAACAGTATTATAAATTCTATAAAATATCTCATGTAGACAGACATACACGTACGTATGGCCATATATTTTCGCTCCTACTGTCTAATCCAGTGGTTTCCCTGCCTACGTTAGTACACAGTGTGTTAGGTTACGTAAATGCAGACATAAGTATTGAAAGCAGGGCTGGGTGGACTAGACCAGACCAGCTGGCAGTCGGTGGAAGGGGAGCCTAAAGTACATTGTGACATAACACTTTAAAAGGTTTGACTCCTGACAGAAGACAGCAGGGCTCTCCAACCCTGTTCCTGGAGAGCTACAGTACCCTCCTGTAGGTTATTGCTGCAACCGCAGAAGAGGCAAATTCTGTCCAAGTGGGAATACAGCAATTCTGCCTAAGCAGACCCTTTGGGACAATGACTCCCATTGTTAGGGCGGAGACAAGACCATCTCGTCATTATATACAGTTTCTCTGATTCAGCTTATCAACCAGGTAATTATTAGAATCAGGTGTGCGATATTAGGGTTGGAGTGAAAACCTACAGGACGTTAGCTCACCAGGAACAGGGTTGGAGTGAAAACCTACAGGACGTTAGTTCACCAGGAACAGGGTTGGAGTGAAAACCTACAGGACGTTAGTTCACCAGGAACAGGGTTGGAGTGAAAACCTACAGGACGTTAGTTCACCAGGAACAGGGTTGGAGTGAAAACCTACAGGACGGTAGTTCACCAGGAACAGGGTTGGAGTGAAAACCTACAGGACGTTTCTCCAGGAACAGGGTTCACCAGGAACAGGGTTGGAGTGAAAACCTACAGGACGGTAGTTCTCCAGGAACAGGAACAGGGTTGGAAAACCTACAGGACGGTAGTGAAAACCTACAGGACAGGGTTGGGTGAAAACCTACGGTAGTTCACCAGAATGGGTGGAAAAACAGGACGGTAGCTCTCCAGGAACAGGGTTGGGGTGAAAACTCTCCAGGAACAGGGTTGGAGTGAAAACCTACAGGAAGGTAGCTCTCCAGGAACAGGGTTGGACCTACAGGAAGGTAGTTCAGGAACAGGGTTGGAGTGAAAACCTAGGAACAGGGGGTTGGAGTGAAAACCTACAGGAAGGTAGCTCTCAGGAACAGGGTTGGAGTGAAAACCTAGGAACAGGAACAGGGTTGGAGTGAAAACCTACAGGACCTACAGGTAGCTCTCCAGGAACAGGGTTGGAGTGAAAACCTACCTCTCCAGGAACAGGGTTGGAGTGAAAACCTCTCCAGGAACAGGGTTGGTAGTTCAGGAACAGGGTTGGAGTGAAAACCTACAGGAAGGTAGCTCTCCAGGAACAGGGTTGGACCTAGGAAGTTCCAGGAACAGGGTTGGAAAAACCTACAGGAACAGGTAGCTCTCCAGGAACAGGGTTGGAGTGAAAACCTACAGGAAGGTAGCTCTCCAGGAACAGGGTTGGAAGTGAAAACCTACAGGAAGGTAGCTCTCCAGGAACAGGGTTGGAGTGAAAACCTACAGGAAGGTAGCTCTCCAGGAACAGGGTTGGAGTGAAAACCTACAGGAAGGTAGCTCTCCAGGAACAGGGTAGCTCTCCAGGAACAGGGTTGGAGTGAAAACCTACAGGAAGGTAGCTCTCCAGGAACAGGGTTGGAGTGAAAACCTACAGGAAGGTAGCTCTCCAGGAACAGGGTTGGAGTGAAAACCTACAGGAAGGTAGCTCTCCAGGAACAGGGTTGGAGTGAAAACCTACAGGAAGGTAGCTCTCCAGGAACAGGGTTGGAGTGAAAACCTACAGGAAGGTAGCTCTCCAGGAACAGGGTTGGAGTGAAAACCTACAGGAAGGTAGCTCTCCAGGAACAGGGTTGGAGTGAAAACCTAGGAACAGGAAGGTAGCTCTCCAGGAACAGGGTTGGAACAGGGTTGAAAACCTACAGGAAGGTAGCTCTCCAGGAACAGGGTTGGAGTGAAAACCTACAGGAAGGTAGCTCTCCAGGAACAGGGTTGGAGTGAAAACCTACAGGAAGGTAGCTCTCCAGGAACAGGGTTGGAGTGAAAACCTACAGGAAGGTAGCTCTCCAGGAACAGGGTTGGACAGCCCTGGTATACATTATATGTATATGTTTATTTGAACTTCTTGGTGTTTTTAATGTAAAAGCTCTGGTAGTGGAATATTTCCATGTATTACTACCATGAAACTTGAAATTGATTTGATCAGAACTTTCTATAATTTAGCTTAATTTGAATATGTCCTTGACCGTCTCTCAAAAGACTTAACATCCTGTACTTGTCAGACCAGACCAATGGGACCAGGCCCATAGAGAGGTGTTAATTCCAGTGAGAAACAACCACGGTCAAACTAAATGTCAGTTGATGTCCAGACAGAAGATAACAGGAAATGATTGTATTTGTATCCTGCAACAGATACTGTAAATCCCTAGCAAACAACCTGATTGATTTTATGATGCTATAAATAGACCCAGGGCAAAATACTTGTCTGGTTACACTCAGTACTTTGTGATGCAAGCTCTCATTACCTGTTATTGTATCCACTGTGTTCCTTGGAGGAATAAGGAAGTGTTGTCCATGCTCTGTTTGGCTTGAGGCCTAATCTGAGAGAGGATGTTGTTCCTCAGTTGACAACCTCCTTGTTTCACCTGTCAACACTGGAATCCTACCAACATCTGTTTGTGGCGCGGCTCCATGTCGGTGTTTGTGAGTGAGTACGTAAGTGTGTGCGTGTGTTTTCGTGTTTGCGTGTGCATCCTTGTGTGTGTGAATGACGTTAGTGTGCTGTTCACATTCCTTCCTTGCCTTGAGGGGAACGACTGGAGCAGGACATCAGTGCAGAAGAATATTACTAAAAGAAATCCATCCATCATCCGTTCTCCTCATCTACCCTTTGGTTAAATAAGACTTGGTCTTGGTTTGCTTGATCCTTAGCTCTCTGGGCAACATCTTCTCTCAGATGAGGCCTCAAGCCAAACCGAGCATAGACAGCGCCTCCTTATTCCTTCAACACCCAGCACTACTGTACATTATCATCCCAACAGCTCTGTCCTTCCAGGTTGTGTGTTTGTTTTACTACCATAGTATCCTGTAGTGCAACATGAAGCTAATGTGGCAATCACTAATCCTAGGTAAAAAGAACTGTGTATCTGTGACGTATCTGTGGTTTGGGGACGAATTAAGGAAGTTGACTAAAGATGGGTGTGTTTGATCAGGAATATGATGACTGGTGTCTGGTTTATAAGGAACAATTTAATCTCATCAATCCAATCAATCCAAATCAATCTCATAATCCCACCAACCCACCAACCCACAGAGATGTGCACGCACACACGCACGCACGCACGCACGCACGCACACGGCATACAGACTCTCAGAATGGACAGCATATCAGAATGGAAATACAGTATAATGGCTTTGCCATACATTAGGTAAGAGATCAATGGAATGCCGATTGATGGTGATGATAATACAATGTATTGGGAATGACATCCATACAAGCATTATACTCAGATTTAAGCCCCCCAACACAGGGAGAAATACATTCATAAACAATATTCTAATTGTAGGCTGATTATGATGGCCGACAATGAGGAGATTCTGGATCTATCTCCCACGGGGGGATGAGTGTGTGGCGTTTACATGGTTCTGGTGGAACTGTTGCCTAATCCATTAAGATTGTTCGCCCCACTATGATACTCTCCCCTGTGGTATCGTCCAAACTTTACGTTTCAATAAAAATGATATTCTTCTTCATTGATGGAAAATGTTTACAACTGCGTGGTAGGTTTCTGAGGTCTAAAGATGTGTCCTTCCTTTCTGATGATGTTTTTCCTGTTCCGGCTCTTTGAGAGGAGCCGGCTTGGACAGCAGACATAGACCCGTCCTCCAGCCTCTAGTGTTGACACCATGCCACCAGGCAGCCGATAATTAACTGTATGAATAGAAGTGCCACTCCCCTGCATGCCTGCGTGGTGGTACTGCTCTTTATCCTGATGCCTGTGTAAAAACCTGTTTACCAATTGACAATAACTAACACGGACTGAGGTATCTGTAACTATGACCTACTGTCACTTCCTCATTCAAAACACACACACACCTGTTTGCGCTTTAGACACATGGGCCAAGCACGTTTTCCCCTTTAACTCGACAACAACATGGGACACGGATGTTAACCAGCTCTTTTACTCCTATACCCGCCCAGCCACTCACTGTCACAACAGAATGTCAAGTGATTCCCGTTCACACGCCGCTACCGGGGATTCTTTAGAAATTGAGGGAGGACGATGGTGAGGAGAGAGGGAGGAGAGGTGAGGAGAGAGGGAGGAGAGGTGAGGAAAGAGGGAGCAGAGGGGAGGAGAGACAACACAGAGAGGCCCTCCTGCCCCTGATTCCGGGGTATTATTAGCCTACTGACGCAGGTGCCTTCCCCACGTCACGTCTGTCCTGTCAGTCACACCAAGCCCAGCACTGACTGACTAGGAGTGGCTGTTACCAGGGAAATCGTGACTATGTTAACAATAAGCTGCTCAGGTCAATGATACCCGTGATGACGCCACTCTCTCCTCTTGTTGGCTCAACTTAACTAGTCTCATCAGTGCCCCTCATATTCATAAACTGGTAGAGGGAGACTGGTAGAGGGAGTCTGGTAGAGGGAGACTAGTCAGGGAGACTGGTAGAGGGAGACTGGTAGAGGGAGACTGATAGAGGGAGACTAGTCAGGGAGGCTGGTAGAGGGAGACTAGTCAGGGAGACTGATAGAGGGAGACCAGTCAGGGAGACTGGTAGAGGGAGACTAGTCATCGAGACTGTTAGAGGGAGACTGAGAGGGAGACTAGTCAGGGAGACTGGTAGAGGGAGACTAGTCAGGGAGACTGATAGAGGGAGACCAGTCAGGGAGACTGGTAGAGGGAGACTAGTCATCGAGACTGTTAGAGAGAGACTGAGAGGGAGACTAGTCAGGGTGACTGTTAGAGGGAGACTGATAGAGGGAGACTAGTCAGGGAGACTGGTCAAGGAGACTAGTCAGGGAGGCTGGTAGAGGGAGACTAGTCAGGGAGACTGATAGAGGGAGACTGAGTAACAGGCTGACACCTTCCACAAACAAGCAAGCATGCTCACACTGAGACATGTCCTTATAGCAGGCGTTATCAAGGTGGGGTCCGTAGACAGGAGGGAGTCCGCGGGCAGCAGGTGTTATCAAGGTGGGGTCCGTAGACAGGAGGGAGTCCGCGGGCGGCAGGGGTTATCAAGGTGGGATCCGTAGACAGCAGGGAGTCCGCGGGCGGCAGGTGTTATCAAGGTGGGGTCCGTAGACAGGAGGGAGTCCGTGGGCGGCAGGTGTTATCAAGGTGGGGTCCGTAGACAGGAGGGAGTCCGCGGGCGGCAGGTGTTATCAAGGTGGGGTCCGTAGACAGGAGGGAGTCCGTGGGCGGCAGGTGTTATCAAGGTGGGGTCCGTAGACAGGAGGGAGTCCGCGGGCGGCAGGGGTTATCAAGGTGGGGTCCGTAGACAGGAGGGAGTCCGCGGGCGGCAGGGGTTATCAAGGTGGGGTCCGTAGACAGGAGGGAGTCCGCGGGCAGGTTCTCAGGGGTTATCAAGGTGGGGTCCGTAGACAGCAGGGAGTCCGCGGGCGGGGCCCGTAGACAGGGGGAGTCCGCAAGGGGTTCTCAAGGTGGGGTCCGTAGACAGGAGGGAGTCCGCGGGCGGCAGGGGTTCTCAAGGTGGGGTCCGTAGACAGGAGGGAGTCCGCGGGCGGCAGGGGTTATCAAGGTGGGGTCCGTAGACAGGAGGGAGTCCGCGGGCGGCAGGGGTTATCAAGGTGGGGTCCGTAGACAGGAGGGAGTCCGCGGGCGACAGGGGTTATCAAGGTGGGGTCCGGGGTCCGAGACAGGAGGGAGTCCGCGGGCGGCAGGGGTTATCAAGGTGGGGTCCGTAGACAGGAGGGAGTCCGCGGGCGGCAGGGGTTCTCAAGGTGGGGTCCGTAGACAGGAGGGAGTCCGCGGGCGACAGGGGTTATCAAGGTGGGGTCCGTAGACAGGAGGGAGTCCGCGGGCGACAGGGGTTCTCAAGGTGGGGTCCGTAGACAGGAGGGAGTCCGCGGGCGGCAGGGGTTCTCAAGGTGGGGTCCGTAGACAGGAGGGAGTCCGCGGGCGGCAGGGGTTCTCAAGGTGGGGTCCGTAGACAGGAGGGAGTCCGCGGGTCGCGGGCAGCAGGGGTTATCAAGGTGGGGTCAGGGGTTATCAAGGTGGGGTCCGTAGACAGGAGGGAGTCCGCGGTCGACAGGGGTTATCAAGGTGGGGTCCGTAGACAGGAGGGAGTCCAGGGAGTTCCACGGGCTGTGGAATAGTACTAACAACACCAGATTCAATTCATTTTTTAATAAGGTGCAATACAATGTAATATTATGAATCTAATAATTGATGTTCTTGACCCTGGGAAACCTGGGCCTGGGGGCTTACTGGAGTATTGTATCCATAGAACTCCACCATTTATACATTTCTCAACTCAATACCAACATGTTTTTTCTTCTTTTTACCTAAAGGCACTGTAATTGAAGGTTTAAAACTGCAAAGGTTTTTCTCTGCCTCATGGAAAAATGTTTAGATGTTTTAGATTTCAGCTTTAATTAAAGCTGTAACAACAACAAAAAATATTCTGCCACATGACAAAATGTGTAGAGTTGCAAGACATTTGCTTGAAAACTGCTAAATGTTTTTTCCGATGCCAAGAGGCGGGCCTTTAGAATGTTCCTTTCCAGGGCCCGAGACTTGGTTCATCCGGCCATGCACTGCCGAAGTCATAGTAAAATGCCTCTTTTATTTTATCCAACTCGAGTTCTGATGAGGGTGTCCCTGAATAGTTTGCAATCAAAATGGGGCCCCGGACCCAAAGAGTTTGAGAACCAGTGCATTATAGAGAGTGAGGTTGCTGGCTGGTCAGGCCAGTTTGGAAAAGTGTGAATGACCAGTTGTCGATAAAGACATGATTGAGATACAGACTGGTTGAAATTATACTGTAACAGAAACAAATGTTTTCCCCTACTTATGTGAAAACAAATGCAGGCTTATAATTCACAATAACCAGAGTAAAGGCTCTCGTCAATCTGCATCACTAAAGAGTTAATGATTGCGCTAGAAAATTTAAGGTAGTATAATTTCCGTTTGATCCAACATACGGTATGTAGTGTTAACCGGAATGCAGTCTCCACAACTGCTGGAACATCGCCTTTAATTGTCAATCGCGCTATAAAGCGATCGTCGGCGCTACTGACTGAATAGAGCCCTAACTCTATCATTCCAGAGTAGACAGTTAAATAAAATGTTGTTCTTATGATTCAATTGTTGTTGTTGTTGTTGTTATTATTATTATTATTATTATTAGGCTATTACATGTCTACTCACTCTACAGAACAGAAGATGTGTTTAGCCAATAGACCGTGTAAATAGCCCTCTAATGCGTATACTAAATGTGACTGAAGTATCTAATGACAGCAACAGGCTGGTCTCTGCTTACGCAAGGGAAGTGGGTATGTGCGCATGGCCGCTTGTAGTCTTCTGTGTCTTGAGGTAGGTCTTCATAAACCTGCCGAACAGCCAATCAGGACGTTTATGTTAATCCCATTTTTTTTAAACCCGTCAATATGCCTCTAGCTGGATTACAGCTAGAAGTGTGTCACAGCGCAGGAGAATTTTGGAGATGCCACACAGTTCAGTTTACGGGTCTATGATTTGCATGTGCAGAACTCTCTCGGATCTTCAGCCTAGATTGTTTAGAAACTTCTGTTCTAAGTGAATCTGAGAAGCGCAACAGGAGCGATTTTGTTTGATTTCTTGTCGATTTCAAGTTTCATTCCAACTTCAAAAGAAACACTTATTTTGGCAATTGCTTTGGTACTGTCCATAATACCCTACATCAACTAAACTACCAAAGAATTGACTACTTTTCCAAATCCCATCGTCATGTCCTCCGGGGATGAGTCGGAGCAGAGTCGGCGGTTCTGTGTGTTGTCTTGGGAGCAGGTGCAGAGGTTGGACTCTATTCTCGGAGAGAGCGTCCCTATTCACGGACGCGGAAACTTCCCGACGCTCTCTGTACAGCCTCGGCAGATAGTGCAGGTGAGATAACGGCTTTGGTCTGGGGAGTTCTGGAGCGCATGCAGCTCGATATTGGGAAACGATACTTTTGTCTAGCCAAACTCATCTCATATTGCTGTTATTTTACATTATTTTAAATAGTTCAATATTTATCTAATTCAGTCTGATCATGAAGTGCTTTAGTGAATGAATAGCCAACTCAGGAATGTGCATGAAATCTATTTTTTTAAACGCACGAACGTTTGCACACTTTTACTCAGGTAGGCTACACACGCACACTCATAGTACATTGAAGTCGAATTTGATAGGTAGGCTAAGAAAAGTGTAAGGACAGCAGTGTATTTTGGGAGCATTCCAATGCTAACCATGTCATCTTTGTGTAATATCATAATCTAGACCAGTCTCATTTCTCAGCACTGTGGCTGAGGATAAAAAGCTCCAATATTCTTCAATATCAGGTCAGATAACATCTGTGAATATGATTATTTGCCAGTGGTGTTGGCATGCTCATATACTGAATTTTTGCAATAGCCTACTCAAGGTATTGGAAATATACTGGGGTGCCTTGGTAGCCTACATTTGAATATCCACCCATTGCAGTGAATCATGACTTATGAATCCTCATGAGTGACAGTAATGTTATTTACATTCACTTCCACAGACAGGAGGAGATCTCAAGGAGCAGATGATCTTATGACTTAACTGACATTTTCCACTTTCTCATTCCAATGCTTCTGCCACCAGAAATGCCATTGGTCAAGGAAACCATACAACTTGTACACAGGGAGAGACAGTAAAGTACATTGAATTATAATTGGCGGAGTACAGAGACTTTGAGAATGTAAAAGATTCCTCTCCAGTCTCTTTCATTGATGAAACGAATGCTTGTGATCTGTATTAATAGAGCAGACCTATGTGAAGGATGTATGCTCTATCCATGCTGTTCATCAGAGAAAATCCCCTGGCTGGAAAAGTCTACAGTGGGCTCTGGCTGGCCATGCAGCTCCATACCATCGGCAGTAAGCATTAGTGCATATCTCCAGTAACATGTTCCCTTCCTCTCTCTCCCCTACCTGGAAAACCAACTGATCCAACCCAAGGCCTAACTAAGAAATGTCTTCATACAACCAGAAATGTGTTCTTCCAGGTGTTCCACAGGGCTCTCAATAGGGGCCTGTTCACTGAAACACTGTCATCTAGATAACATCTGTTTATTGTCCGGCTCCATATTGTTGTGTGTGTGTCTGTGTGTGTCTGTGTGTGTCTGTGTCCGTGTGTGTCCGTGTGTGTCTGTGTGTGTCTGAGCAGTGGGAGGTGTCAAAGAAAAGTCTCACTGTTGGTGATTTAGTGCACACGAGAAGTCTCACACTTCATTTAGGGCAGTGGATTGTGGGTAGATAAGCCAACATTGGGTTGACAGCTCTGTGGAACCATACAATAGGCCTACACACACACACACACACACACACACACACACACACACACACACACCACAGGGGGTTGGTGACACCTTAATTGGGGAGGACAGATTTGTGGTAATGGTTGGTGCAGAAGGTGGAATGGTATCAAATGCATCAAACAAATGGTTTCCATTTGCTCCGTTTTCAGACATTATTATGAGCCGCAGCCTCCTGTGACACACACACACTAGCCAGTAGGCCTACCCAGTGGTGTTATACAGCTGAGATTACATATCCAGACATTGAATGTGTTTTAGTGTGTCAGATCAGATATGACTTCATGTTAACAGTAGGGTGGTAGAGGTAGAGCTAGGGGGTAACCTGTTTTACTTGGCTTGGCCACCCAAGCAAAGGGAACACACTTTTTCCAGGTTTGCTCGAATCTAATTCAGGGTGTAGATTCTAGAATAGAGTAGAATACAATAGAGACTGACTGAGTGCACAGTAGGGCAAAGCCTGAGAAAGATCTGGTTTCGTTTTTGTTTGTTGTTTCTTCATCCCTGCTCTTGTTTCACCATTGTGAGCTTACTGGAAGTGAGCTCTACTTTCCTGGGTGGCGGCGATGGCTTCCATTTCTGGGGCAGGATGGGAAACTGGATTAGTTAGTCAGGCACTCGAGTAACAGGGGCCTTAGAGGGTCAGGACTCTTGACAAGGTTGATATGGTATGAGTAGACCCCAAACACTCACCTACTCACACACTCACACACCACAATACTAGCCCAGTCACCTGGTTCTGTTGTGGGCCCTGCCAGATTGTAAACCAACTCCTCTGTCGGTCTATTGTTGGTGAGACTGAACGACATGATGACACCACACGTCTCCACAGATAGAGTAACAGGAAAGGAACATATTTTGGGCTTACACTACAGTGTATAGCTCTGTTAGTCTTCTACATATAGGCATATGCATTCCTGTTGCTGGCTTTCAAGGAGGCCATTGCGGGGAAATGCCAACTGAACTCAACATTCTCTCTCTCTATGAGGTAGAATATTTTTTTAAATTTAACTAGGCAAGACAGTTAATAATAAATTCGTATTTACAATGACGGCCTATTAACAGTGGGTTAACTGCCTTGTTCAGGGGCAGAACAACAGATTTGTATCTTGTCAGCTCGGGAATTCGATCCAGCAAACTTTCAGTTACTGGCCCAACGCTCTAACCACTAGGCTACCTGCATCCCCAATAAATGCCATATCATCAGTCTAGTGTTATTAATGAGTACTGTATCACCAGTCTAGTGTTATTAATGAGTACTGTTTCACCAGTCTAGTGTTATTAATGAGTACTGTATCACCAGTCTAGTGTTATTAATGAGTACTGTATCATCAGTCTAGTGTTATTAATGACTACTGTATCACCAGTCTAGTGTTATTAATGAGTACTGTATCACCAGTCTAGTGTTATTAATGAGTACTGTATCATCAGTCTAGTGTTATTAATGAGTACTGTATCATCAGTCTAGTGTTATTAATGAGTACTGTATCATCAGTCTAGTGTTATTAATGAGTACTGTATCATCAGTCTAGTGTTATTAATGAGTACTGTATCATCAGTCTAGTGTTATTAATGAGTACTGTATCACCAGTCTAGTGTTATTAATGAGTACTGTATCACCAGTCTAGTTTTATTAATGAGTACTGTATCACCAGTCTAGTTTTATTAATGAGTACTGTATCACCAGTCTAGTTTTATTAATGAGTACTGTATCACCAGTCTAGTTTTATTAATGAGTACTGTATCACCAGTCTAGTGTTATTAATGAGTACTGTATCACCAGTCTAGTGTTATTAATGAGTACTGTATCACCAGTCTAGTGTTATTAATGACTACTGTATCACCAGTCTAGTTTTATTAATGAATACTGTATCACCAGTCTAGTTTATTAATGAGTACTGTATCACCAGTCTAGTGTTATTAATGACTACTGTATCACCAGTCTAGTGTTATTAATGAGTACTGTATCACCAGTCTAGTTTTATTAATGAGTACTGTATCACCAGTCTAGTGTTATTAATGAGTACTGTATCACCAGTCTAGTTTATTAATGAGTACTATCATCAGTCTAGTGTTATTAATGACTACTGTATCACCAGTCTAGTGTTATTAATGAGTACTGTATCACCAGTCTAGTGTTTATTAATGAGTACTGTATCACCAGTCTAGTGTTATTAATGAGTACTGTATCATCAGTCTAGTGTTATTAATGACTACTGTATCACCAGTCTAGTGTTATTAATGAGTACTGTATCATCAGTCTAGTGTTATTAATGACTACTGTATCACCAGTCTAGTGTTATTAATGAGTACTGTATCACCAGTCTAGTGTTATTAATGAGTACTGTATCATCAGTCTAGTGTTATTAATGACTACTGTATCACCAGTCTAGTGTTATTAATGAGTACTGTATCACCAGTCTAGTGTTATTAATGAGTACTGTATCATCAGTCTAGTGTTATTAATGAGTACTGTATCATCAGTCTAGTGTTATTAATGAGTACTGTATCATCAGTCTAGTGTTATTAATGAGTACTGTATCACAGTCTAGTTTATTAATGAGTACTGTATCATCAGTCTAGTGTTATTAATGAGTACTGTATCACCAGTCTAGTGTTATTAATGAGTACTGTATCACCAGTCTAGTGTTATTAATGAGTACTGTATCACCAGTCTAGTGTTATTAATGAGTACTGTATCACCAGTCTAGTGTTATTAATGAGTACTGTATCACCAGTCTAGTTTTATTAATGAGTACTGTATCACCAGTCTAGTGTTATTAATGAGTACTGTATCACCAGTCTAGTGTTATTAATGAGTACTGTATCACCAGTCTAGTGTTATTAATGAGTACTGTATCACCAGTCTAGTGTTATTAATAATAAATGTATCACCAGTCTAGTGTTATTAATGAGTACTGTATCACCAGTCTAGTGTTATTAATGAGTACTGTATCACCAGTCTAGTTTTATTAATGAGTACTGTATCACCAGTCTAGTGTTATTAATGAGTACTGTATCACCAGTCTAGTGTTATTAATGAGTACTGTATCACCAGTCTAGTTTTATTAATGAGTACTGTATCACCAGTCTAGTTTTATTAATGAGTACTGTATCACCAGTCTAGTGTTATTAATGAGTACTGTATCACCAGTCTAGTGTTATTAATGAGTACTGTATCACCAGTCTAGTTTATTAATGAGTACTGTATCACCAGTCTAGTGTTATTAATGAGTACTGTATCACCAGTCTAGTGTTATTAATGAGTACTGTATCACCAGTCTAGTGTTATTAATGAGTACTGTATCACCAGTCTAGTGTTATTAATGAGTACTGTATCACCAGTCTAGTGTTATTAATGAGTACTGTATCACCAGTCTAGTGTTATTAATGAGTACTGTATCACCAGTCTAGTGTTATTAATGAGTACTGTATCACCAGTCTAGTGTTATTAATGAGTACTGTATCACCAGTCTAGTTTTATTAATGAGTACTGTATCACCAGTCTACTTTTATTAATGAGTACTGTATCACCAGTCTAGTGTTATTAATGAGTACTGTATCACCAGTCTACTTTTATTAATGAGTACTGTATCACCAGTCTAGTTTTATTAATGAATACTGTATCACCAGTCTAGTGTTATTAATGAGTACCCACAGTCTAGTGCAATTAATGAGTACTGTATCACCAGTCTATCTGTTTAATGAGTACTGTATCACCAGTCTAGTGTTATTAATATCACTGGGCTCACCAGTCTAGTGTTATTAATGGTACTGTATCACCAGTCTAGTTTTATTAATGAGTACTGTACACCAGTCTAGTTTATTAATGAGTACTGTATCACCAGTCTAGTTTTATTAATGAGTACTGTATCAGGCCAGTCTAGTGCTATTAATGAGTACTGTATCACCAGTCTAGTGTTTTAATGAGTACTATCATGTCTGTTTATTAATGAGTACTGTATCACCAGTCTAAAATTATTAAACTACTGTATCACCAGTCTAGACTGTTATTAATGACTACTGTATCAGCAGTCTAGTTTATTAATGAGTACTGTATCACCAGTCTAGTGTTATTAATGAGTACTGTATCACCAGTCTAGTGTTATTAATGAGTACTGTATCACCAGTCTAGTGTTATTAATGAGTACTGTATCACCAGTCTAGTTTTATTAATGAGTACTGTATCACCAGTCTAGTGTTATTAATGAGTACTGTATCACCAGTCTAGTGTTATTAATGAGCTACTGTATCACCAGTCTAGTGTTATTAATGAGTACTGTATCACCAGTCTAGTTTTAAGTGTCCCCCTAATGAGTACTTATCACCAGTCTAGTTTTATTAATGAGTACTGGATCACCAGTCTAGTTTTTTAATGAGTACTGTATCACCAGTCTAGTGTTATTAATGAGTACTGTATCAGTCTAGTGTTATTAATGAGTACTGTATCACCAGTCTAGTTTATTAATGAGTACTGTATCATTACAGTCTAGTTTTATTAATGAGTACTGTATCACCAGTCTAGTGTTATTAATGAGTACTGTATCACCAGTCTAGTTTATTAATGAGTACTTCATCATTAATGAGTACTGTATCACCAGTCTAGTGTTATTCCATGAGTACTGTATCACCAGTCTAGTTATTAATGAGTACTGTATCACCAGTCTAGTGTTATTAATGAGTACTGTATCATTCAGTCTAGTGTTATTAATGAGTACTATTCCATTCATCACCTAGTCCATTTAGTAATGAGTACTGTATCACCAGTCTAGTGTTATTAATGAGTACTTCCATTCAGTCTAGTGTTATTAATGAGTACTGTATCACCAGTCTAGTGTTATTAATGAGTACTGTATCACCAGTCTAGTGTTATTAATGAGTACTGTATCACCAGTCTAGTTTATTAATGAGTACTGTATCACCAGTCTAGTGTTATTAATTACTGTATCACCAGTCTAGTGTTATTAATGAGTACCTATCACCAGTCTAGTTTATTAATGAGTACTGTATCACCAGTCTAGTGTTATTAATTACATATCACCAGTCTAGTGTCCATTCAGTTTTATTAATGAGTACTGTATCACCAGTCTAGTGTTATTAATGAGTACTATCACCAGTCTATGTTATTAATGAGTACTGTATCACCAGTCTAGTGTTATTAATGAGTACTGTATCACCAGTCTAGTGTTATTAATGAGTACTGTATCACCAGTCTAGTTTTATTAATGAGTACTGTATCACCAGTCTAGTGTTATTAATGAGTACTGTATCACCAGTCTAGTGTTATTAATGAGTACTGTATCACCAGTCTAGTTTATTAATGAGTACTGTATCACCAGTCTAGTGTTACCTATTCCATTCAGTTAGACTGTATCACCAGTCTAGTTTTATTAATGAGTACTGTATCATTCCAGTCTAGTTTCCATTAATGAGTACTGATCACCAGTCTATTTATTAATGAGTACTGTATCACCAGTCTAGTGTTATTAATGAGTACTGTATCACCAGTCTAGTTTTATTAATGAGTACTGTATCACCAGTCTAGTTTTATTAATTAGTACTGTATCACCAGTCTTGTGTTGACCTAATTCAGTACTGTATCACCAGTCTAGTTTTATTAATGAGTACTGTATCACCAGTCTAGTGTTATTAATGAGTACTGTATCACCAGTCTAGTGTTATTAATGAGTACTGTATCACCAGTCTAGTGTTATTAATGAGTACTGTATCACCAGTCTAGTTTTATTAATGAGTACTGTATCACCAGTCTAGTGTTATTAATGAGTACTGTATCACCAGTCTAGTGTTATTAATGAGTACTGTATCACCAGTCTACTTTTATTAATGAGTACTGTATCACCAGTCTACTTTTATTAATGAGTACTGTTTCACCAGTCTAGTTTATTTAATGAGTACTGTATCACCAGTCTAGTGTTATTAATGAGTACTGTATCACCAGTCTAGTGTTATTAATGAGTACTGTATCACCAGTCTAGTGTTATTAATGAGTACTGTATCACCAGTCTAGTTTTATTAATGAGTACTGTATCACCAGTCTACTTTTTTTAATGAGTACTGTATCACCAGTCTTGTGTTATTAATGAGTACTGTATCACCAGTCTACTTTTATTAATGAGTACTGTATCACCAGTCTACTTTTATTAATGAGTACTGTATCACCAGGCTAGTTTTATGATAATAAATGCATTAGCATCAGTCTAGTTTTATGGTAATAAATACTGTATCACCAGTCTAGTTTTATAAATGAATGCTGGTTCAGGTGCCGTGACCACCCACAGCAAGGCAACAAATTCACCTCTGAGGAAAACCCCATCATCTGTTCCTGCTAGCCTACTGACAGTACCCTGAGTATAGTATCACTGGGCTCGGCTGTCTCTGCTTGCCTTCAGGGCTGACTGGACCGGATGCCAGGGTCATAGACTACTGAACATCTCATTCATTTACTGATGCCATTTACTTGGCTTGGCTGGGTCTTTCTGTGACTCTCTGTCCAGGCCAGGCAGTGCTCTAACTGGTGTCTAGGGGACCATGGGGTTTAGCTGGCTAATGGCTGTTTTTGACTCTGTTTTCCCACTAAAATAATAAAACACATTCAGGCTGCAGTCAGACTGAAGTTAAGTTCCAAATAGCAGCCTATTCCCTATATAGTGCACTACGTAGGGAATAGGGTTCTATTTACGAGACACACAGACTGAGGTAAATGAATTACTAGAGGAAACCCGACAGACTGGAGTAGGAATGCAAAGAGTCTGTACATAACGTGTCGCCAAGACATTGTCAACACCACACCGTCTGGTCAGTTTGTGGCTTTCTTTATACGTCTCTAGCTTCTCCTGGCCGACTTCGAGAGGAAGTGTCCCCCCTTAGCTCAACTTCACCCGGTGCTTGTTGCGTAACGCGGGAATGGAATGGCTTGCTTTTGGAGAGGTAGAAGAAAGGGCGTTACTTCTTACTTTTGGAGACCCTTTTGTGGTATAAGACATTATCAGTGGGTCGTACGTGCTTAATGTAAGTCTTACAAGTCATTATAACCATGTAATGCATTACACCTGGAGGCATTCAGGTTGACCTATTCCATTCAGTTAGACCTATTCCATTCAGTTAGACCTATTCCATTCAAGTTGACCTATTCCATTCAAGTTGACCTATTCCATTCAAGTTGACCTATTCCATTCAAGTTGACCTATTCCATTCAGGTTGACCTATTCCATTCAGGTTGACCTATTCCATTCAGTTAGACCTATTCCATTCAAGTTGACCTATTCCATTCAGGTTGACCTATTCCATTCAGTTAGACCTATTCCATTCAGTTAGACCTATTCCATTCAGTTAGACCTATTCCATTCAGGTTGACCTATTCCATTCAGGTTGACCTATTCCATTCAGGTTGACCTATTCCATTCAGGTTGACCTATTCCATTCAGTTAGACCTATTCCATTCAGTTAGACCTTGTCCATTCAGTTAGACCTATTCCATTCAGTTAGACCTATTCCATTCAGTTAGACCTATTCCATTCAGGTTGACCTATTCCATTCAGGTTGACCTATTCCATTCAGGTTGACCTATTCCATTCAGGTTGACCTATTCCATTCAGGTTGACCTATTCCATTCAAGTTGACCTATTCCATTCAAGTTGACCTATTCCATTCAGTTAGACCTATTCCATTCAGTTAGACCTATTCCATTCAGTTAGACCTATTCCATTCAGTTAGACCTATTCCATTCAGTTAGACCTATTCCATTCAGGTTGACCTATTCCATTCAGTTAGACCTATTCCATTCAGTTAGACCTATTCCATTCAGTTAGACCTATTCCATTCAGTTAGACCTATTCCATTCAGTTAGACCTATTCCATTCAGTTAGACCTATTCCATTCAGTTAGACCTATTCCATTCAGTTAGACCTATTCCATTCAGGTTGACCTATTCCATTCAGTTAGACCTATTCCATTCAGTTTGACCTATTCCATTCAGTTAGACCTATTCCATTCAGTTAGACCTATTCCATTCAGGTTGACCTATTCCATTCAGTTAGACCTATTCCATTCAGTTAGAACTATTCCATTCAGGTTGACCTATTCCATTCAGTTAGACCTATTCCATTCAGTTAGACCTATTCCATTCAGTTAGACCTATTCCATTTAGGTTGACCTATTCCATTCAGTTAGACCTATTCCATTCAGGTTGACCTATTCCATTCAGTTAGACCTATTCCATTCAGTTAGACCTATTCCATTCAGTTAGACCTATTCCATTCAGTTAGACCTATTCCATTCAGTTAGACCTATTCCATTCAGTTAGACCTATTCCATTTAGGTTGACCTATTCCATTCAGTTAGACCTACTTGTCATTGGACGCAGTAACATATCACACAGCCCATATTAAGGACAATTATTTCCTCATTGTTTGTTTCAGGCTAGCAGTATGTATAACTATCTTAATGTTATCATCATGGGTTGATACCTGATACCCAACCCTATGTTTGGTAAGACAGTTATTACTGTTTATTATCATGAATACTGCTTTTAGCTTAGTCAAACCTAATTCCAAAATACGTACATATGCATATGGGTTCATTGAAGCATATATTCCAGTTTCTATGAATCATTGATTATTCCACGAGGACTCTGGGAAATGATTCATATATATTCTGGTGTTTGTTTCCACAGAAAGAAGGAAGAAGCCTTTAATATTCTGGATGTTTTTATTAGTGACCATCTGTCCGGAGGTCGGGTTACCAATAGAAACAGATTGCTTTGCTCACTGGAACACAGTAGGGTTCCATAAACTGCTTTTATTGCTTACTCAATTCTCTGTTAATTCCGCCCCTTAAAAGGATTGGCTTTGAAACTCAACATTCATTATTTCTTAACCTTTCGTTTACGTTATGAACCTTTTCCTCAATAGACCTTTTCATGGTGGTGTCATTTTTCATTGGGAGTACCACTACCCCTTCCCTTGGAACCCTGTCAGTAGCCATGGACCATATTAATATTCTTCAATCACACCACTGTGTGTTTCTGGGTCTGGGTAAAGGAGGCTACAATTAAAGGACAGGAAGGATTTTGCAAGAGTTTTGGCAGAGAGGGAGACAGCACATATTATGCTTGTCTCAATTTGCCTGTTTTTTTGGTCTGTCTTTGTTTTTAGGTTGGTAGGGAGGAGGCCGTAACCTAAATCCGTGAATGGGGGATCTAGCTATGTTAAGTCAGAGACTCGGCAGGACACTCCTTTCCTGGCATGGTGGTGAAGCCAACAAAACCTAATTCCCCAGGCACAACTTTGTTTGCATGTGTGTTCCCGAAACAAATGTATAGGCACAGACGTCAATTCAACATTTATTCATTGAAATGACGTGGAAACAACATTGATTCAATCAGTGTGAATCAGGCAGCATAGTACTGAGGGCATTCCTATCTTTTTATGTACATTTATTTAACTAGGCATGTCAGTTAAAGAACAAATTCTTATTTTCAATAACAGCCTAGGAACAGTGGGTTAACTGCCTGTTCAGGGGCAGAATGACAGATTTGTACCTTGTTAGCTCGGGGATATGAACTTGCAACCTTTCGGTAACTAGTCCAACGCTCTAACCACTAGGCTACCCTGCCGCCCCATCTTGAGCTGGTTAAAACCATATTTCATTGTGGGTGGTGACTGATACAGATATCCACTTTGTAATGAAATGGTGGCACTGTAGCAAAGTTGTGGACAACAACTGCATAAAATAGGTATTTTGATAGTAAAGAGAGTGGGTAGCTTATGTTGTTATGTCTATCTTATGCTTAAATGGTGAACTTGATCCGACCTGGAAATGGAAATAGATTGTATGTGGTTGTGTACCTGGTTGATACCTGGTTGAATACTTGGATCAGTGTCTGGATAAAGATACCAAGTGTGTGTACTTGGTAACCCTGGTCAGGCCTGTTAAGTATTGTCCCAGTTTCTTGTTTTCCTCGTTGGAGTGTTGTGAGTTGGAGTGTCCGCTGCCTTTAGCTTCCCTTAACTCCAGGATCCACCCCAGATGGTTCTGTTCTGTGATGCAATAAGCTCATGAACCATTTCTTTACCAAGTACAGTATGCTGTTTATATTACCAAATAGGGAAAATATGTTTTCAGTATGGCGCAATCATACCAGAGTTTATAAGTTCACAAGCCAACCCCATTTGTCTACGTCTCACAGATGTGTAATGTTTCTTTTCGATAACCTCCAGGTCAGCTGGGTTTCCTCCAGAAGTTAGAGACAAAAGACATGCACTGGCTTGCTGTGTTCCACAGAAAAATCTCTGATTCTCCATGCATTACAATCAGAGGCTGTATCTCTCTGTGTGAGGAAAAAGACAGACATCTTTGTCTTTTAAGAATGGCAATAGGAGTATATGAACTAATTAAAAGGCTGTGCATTGCAAAAAAACAAACTCTTCTCACAATCTTTTGATAGTAATGATTACATTTGCTATTCCACGTTGTTGCTTGTCATTATTTGGGTCGTTCCAGTAATTCAGTGCCTTTTTAGAAGTGTAACTTGATTAGTGGGTTGAAATCTTCCTAGAAGTGACACAGGGTTGATGGAGGGACATGTCAAAATGCTGCATTGTGGCCCTTTAGGAAGCCTTGATTCAAATAAAAAAAATCAGATTTGACTTCTCAATGTGGTCTCTATTAAAAATGAACTTAATTTATTATAACAGGCTTTTAAAATGCAATATTGGTGCACAATATCTACTTAAAATATCAAAGGGACGCAAAAGGAACTATTTTCGTGGAACGACCCATTAACTGTTTGGTTCCTCTTTACGCCCCCCTGAGTTGCTCTCTATTCTCATCCACACAACAAATTATTGGATGCTAGTATTTTATCTTTACTGTTATGAGCATACGCTGAAAGCAAGGTGAACCATTCCTTGATTGAAATGTAAATATTACCATTTTTAAAAAAGTGGCAGTGACCATGAAAGCTACGTTTCAACTTGCAGTGGCATGCATTTTCAGTGCATAGTTCTTCGAATGAATCACCCCAGATTGTATGGATATCTCTCTCTTAGATCACGAACATATCTCGGCCGCAGATCACTCATAGATATCGCTCAGGTGTCAAACTCATTCCATGGAGGGCCATGTGTCTGCAGGTTTTCACTCCACCCTTGTACTTGATTGATCAGTTAAGGTCACTGATTAGGTAGGAACTCTCCTCACTTGGTTGTCTAGGTCTTAAAATGAAAAGGAAAAAAACAAAAACCATGGAATGAGTTTGACACCCCTGCTCTATCAGATCACTTGAAAGCAACAACAAAAAAATACGTAGTTGATCGGAAAAGAAAATTGACAATAAAGTGTACTAATAATACCTCTCAGATCACTCACCCATATTTCTCTCTCTTCTGTGCAGGTGGTTCGGGCGCGTCTGCAGGAGCGTGGTGTGGTGGTCCGGGATGTGAAGCTGAACGGTTCAGCAGCCAGCTATGTGCTCCACCAGGACACCGGCCTGGGCTACAAGGACCTGGACCTTATCTTTGGCCTAAACCTGACTGATGACAAGACCTTTCGTGTGGTCAAAGATGTGGTCCTGGACAGCCTGGTGGACTTCCTACCTCCGGGGCTCAGCCGTGTCTCGCCCATGACCCTCAAAGAGGCCTACGTCCAGAAGCTGGTGAAGGTGTGCAACGACACAGACCGCTGGAGCCTGATCTCCCTCTCCAACAACACGGGGAAGAACGTGGAGCTGAAGTTTGTGGACTCTCTGCGGAGGCAGTTTGAGTTCAGCGTGGACTCATTCCAGATCGGTCTGGACTCACTGCTGCTGTTCGATCGCTGCTCAGAGACGGCCATGTCCATGTCTGAGAGCTTCCACCCCACCGTGGTCGGAGAGAGCATGTACGGGGACTTCCAGGAGGCCCTTGGACACCTCCGCACCAGGACCATAGCCACGCACAGCCCTGAGGAGATCCGGGGCGGAGGACTGCTGAAGTACTGCCACCTGCTAGTGCGGGGGTTTAAACCGGACTCAGAGGCTCATATGAAGCTGCTGCAACGCTACATGTGCTCTCGTTTCTTCATCGACTTCCCGGACATTGGCGAGCAGCAGCGTAAGCTGGAAGCATATCTCCAGAACCACTTCAACGGCATGGAGGACAAGCGCTATGACTGCCTGGTGACGCTGCGGCATGTGGTGGACGAGAGCACCGTGTGCCTGATGGGCCATGAGCGCCGCCAGACGCTGGCACTGATCTCGGCGCTGGCGCTACGGGCCATGGCAGAGCAGAACGCCATCCCGGCCCTGGCTAATATCACCTGTTACTACCAGCCGGCACCTTACGTCAGGGACGTCAACTTCAGTAACTACTACATAGCGCGGGTCCAGTCGCCCATGGGTAACTCTTATAGTAACTCTTACCACAGAACATGGCTTCCTTGCAGCTGAGTGATGTGGATCTGTGTAAGAGGACTGTGTTGTATGTTGTTTTTTAAGCTTCTAGTTTCTCTGTTTTAGTCTCAAATGGTACCCTATTCCCTATATAGTGCAGTACTTTACATGACCAGGAAACTACATAGGGAATAGGGTGCCATTTGAGACACACCTCTGTCTCATGGAAACGTGAGCTGAGCAGTTTGATAGAGTGCTTTGCTCAGTCCACCTGTAGAAAAATGGCTTCTTGTGGGAGACTTGAGGACAAAGTCCAATGAGGACCAAAAAAAAGGAAACATTTGTATTGAATTGTATCTTTTTGCCAAATCTTCAACTGCAACCATTCCCACTAAGTTATATCAATGAATACTGCTGTAAATCTGATTTGAGACGTTGTTATGATGTTTTGTTAGCTTTTTTTTTTCTGAAGCGTTGGCTTCTTTGTTATATGTATGGTGAAGACTGGTGGTCTATTTTGATGTGTGGAAAACGGTTGAAATATGATGGAATAACTTTTCAGCTTCCCAGTCGCGATGAGGGACTTTAAGTGTATTTGGATCCATAAAAGGAAATATAAGAAACCAGAAATCTGAATTCTGTTCTGACTGTGGTTTCAACTGATGTTTTCATTTGAAGATGTAAGGACCAAATAATAAAAATGTTGTGTAGCGTGAAGAAAACAAAACAGACTTTTGTGATTCTAAGTGCCTGAAATACCAACCGACATCTTAAAGTAGTTTACTTTGTAAATGAAATAACTGTTTTTGGATCTTTTTCGCCCAGGTTACTGTACATTTCTCAATCCAGGGTCAGGGTATTTCTTTTTCAAATAATAAAAAAAGATACAAAATGGAAACATTGGTGTTATCTCCTTCTTCCTCTATCTAAGTATCTAATAGGTTACAGATCGTCCCTTTCGAATGAGAAGACAGACACAGACATGCAGGGCAAGCAGGTGAAAGGGTCTGTCTCTGTACGACTTAGCAGAGGCATTAAAGGTACAATCTGCTAAATGTATAGCTGTTTAATTCTCATTTCAATTAATGGTATACCCACTGACATACCCCATCCCTCAGCTTAAAAGTATTTTAGGGTTGCTGTTTGTTGAAACACAAATTAGCTGTGGCTTTAAATCTGCTTAAGTCTCCTCTCTCTCCTATTGTATCATGCACTGTGGGCGTCCCTTCAATAGAAATATAATCTATTCTTTCCATTTCTATGATCTCATCAGTCTGACACCAAGGCCCTAAGACACACAAACACTTCCTTGTTCTGTTCTGTTCCCACCCCCTCAAAGTTAACATGGGAAACTGAATCCCCTCTGCCCTCGTAGCCATCCATACATTAGTTACGCCTGCATGTCGTCCATAATGTCTCATGAGGGGTTTCCTGTATCATTGGAAAGAGGGGTGAAAAGAGATGGCTGTTGCCTGTCTTGTATGAGTTGTATTCCGTGTGTTTTGGCTGAGCAGGCAGCTGAGGGCCAGGCTGTCAGATTGAGAAGTTTGAGGTATTATTGTATTGCATTGCATGCCTTTTGGGGACTAGGCTCGTTTATCTTACAGGATTGTTATGCATTACCCCACACTCGTCACTGAATACTCTTACCATGTCTCCCTGGTCCTACATCTGTTTGTTCTGTCTTGCCATTGGCCAGAAAGGAGTTGGCTATACAACACAAACAGATCTGGGAACAGGCTCGGGCTCTATTCAATCCACATCACGGAATTTCAGTTTTATAGCATGATTTCAATTTAAAGACAATGCGCCGATATATCGGAGACTGCATTCATGTTAAACACGGCAAATGTCTGATCAATCGGAAATGACCGTACATTTCTATCCCAGAGTCTGTAACGCTTCAGCCCTAGTCTTTCTCTGAACTTTGACCCTGGTGGGTTCTGCATGTCTGAGCCCTGGGGATTTGCAACATCAGGCAGTGGAGTGTAGAACAGACACCCCTGATAGAAATTGAACACAGGGAATTTGGCCTGTTATTATAACAGTTAACTGAGAAAAACACCGCAAGTGACAAATGAGTTCTTTATAAAAGTTCATTTGAGAGGAAAAGAGTCTGTTATCGGGATGAAAATGTGAGGAGGAAACTCTCCCTCTCTGGAATAGAGCTGTCAGAGCTGTGGGTTCCTTTATCCCGTACAGAGAAGGCAGGAGAAAGAGAACATGGAGACAAGTAGGAACACCCTTGGAGCTTTCCCCTGGAAGAAAAACACACACACTCCTGCACTGAGACACTGACACACGGGTTGTCGTCGTCTCACTGCTTTTTTAACTAACTAACCATTTCTTTCTGTGCTTGGTACACCAGACCTCATGACTCACCCACAGAGCTGGGTGTGTGTGTGTGCATTAGTATTGGTATTTTATTAAGATCTATTATAGGGCTGTAATAAAAAGGGTGCACTATATAGTGCTTTTGGAGTGTCATTTGGGACATAGCCAGAGTCCCCAGTAGTCTTGAACATCTCTACCTCAGCAGGAACAGCTTCTGCTCATCTCCTCCTGTCTTCTGTGGGCTGCGTGGGTGGGCTGCCCTCTATTACACACAGCCATGAGGGTAGGCACGTTTCTCTGTCTCCCACCACAGACTGTACAGACTAATTTGACCCACTATCATATTTTCCTCACTGAGTCATCTGCTGTGGATGCCAAGCCCACTGTCCTCACTGTGTGTGTGTGTGGTGTGCAAGTGTGCGTGTGTCTGTTTTTCTGTCTGGGTCAGGCTGATAGGATCGTAGGAATATTGGTTTAGAACTTCTGTGTGTGTGTGTGTGTGTGTCTGTCTGATTGTCTGATTGTCTGTCTGGGTCAGGCTGATAGGATCGTAGGAATATTGGTTTAGAACTTCTGTGTGTGTGTGTGTGTGTGTGTGTTGTCTGTCTGTGGCTGTGTGTATTGTTTAGAACTTCTGTGTGTGTGTGTGTGTGTGTGTGATTGTCTGTCTGGTCTGTCAGGCTGATAGGATCGTAGGAATATTGGTTTAGAACTTCTTCTGTGTGTGTGTGTGTGTGTGTTTGTCTGATTGTCTGTCTGGGTCAGGCTGATAGGATCTTAGGAATATTTGCTGGCTGTTTAGAGCCTCTTCAGTGTGTGTGTGAGTGTGTGTGCACATGTTTTTGAGCTGGGGTAGGGAAGAGGTCCATCAGGGGTGCCCCAGAGGATAAACACTGTTTCCACAGTAACAAGCCTCACATCACCACACCAACCCCCAACTGTCCTGCACTGGTGGTCGCTGCGGAAACCAGGATATACATAAATAAACAACACATTTCTAAATAAAGTGGCTGAATTTGGTCTGAAGAGGACCAAAAATAATCTTGTGATACACTGAGGGCCAAGGACAAAATTAGTTAGTATATTAGCCAGGAATCCAAACTAAGTATCGTTCTCTTTCAGTATTGTTTCAGAGAAATGTACAGTTTGGACTCCAGACTAGTAATGTATATATGGGTTTTTCTTTATCATGACATACTTGAGATATATTGTTTATTTCCTGAGATATATCTTTCCTGATGAGTCCTAGAAGAAACCAAAGCCTGGAGTAGTGAAGGGTATGGAGATTCCACCATCCACACACCTTGACAAGCAGCATGGTGAGCTAGAAAGAAGAAAAGTCAAATAGGGTGAAGGAGGAAAAGAGAAGGAAAGGAGAAGTGATTACAATGTGAGGAGGGACATCGGCAAATTAGAAGGCAAGCCAAAGACAGCTGTGCTTTTATATCAAGCTTGGTAGCCAACATCATGTACATGAAATACAAACAGTGTCGTAAAAGAACTAAGTATAACAAAAATGACCCAATCAAGAAGTTATCAAACCAAATAAATACCCTAATTCAAGATGCAGTGAATTAATGGGTGCAAGCAGATTGATAGTTATTTCAATCTTTATGGTGTAGAATGGAGGAAGTGGTGCTGGAGGTTCTCCTATAAAATCTGTTATTTACACTGCATGGCCTGGATCCCAAATGGCACTATATTCTCTATTTAAGTGCATTACTTTTGACCATGGCCCATAGGGCATAGGTTGCCATTTGGGATGCAAACATGGTGATGCTCCATCATCATGCAGGCAGATTACAGGAGCTGCAGAGCAGAACTTCTATTTGTAGACACCGGGGCATTCATAGTGGCTGCTGCCTTGTTGATGGTGTTTATTGGTTGCTTTGAGAGGCACTGCTAAGACTGGTCCCAGATCTGTTTGTGCTGTATCAGAAGGGGTGTGTGGGGAAGCAAAATCAGGGGAAAAAATACATATTAAAACCTACATTTGGTGATAATTGTGTTGTTTGTTGTTTATAACCTGTTAGTTCATATGCCTTGACACCGTGATACATAGGTCAAAGGCCGAGATAATAAGAAGACACAGTGGCAGAATAAATTCAACCACCTTTGTTTAATCACAGAGAGCAACCTCTGTCCGGTGAAGTTCACAAAACATATTGCAGGTGTGGTCAAGCAAGTTAATGTTTCCAACATTTTTGGACTAGTCAACAAATGTTGATTTATAACCACAGAAAGTTACCCCAAGTCACAGAGAAAACAGGAGCTGCCTCCACTATTCCAGCACCATTTACACTTCAACATTTCAACATCATCAAATCACCTCTGCTTAGTCTAATACAGTGACAACTAAAAGATACCAGAAACTATTTAGTTCTATCAACGTCAACTAAATATGATGTGGCTGTAGAAGTAGAAAAAAACATGTTGACTTACCCTAGTTGCCATCCTGCTCTTTCATGTTGCTTAAACAATCGATGAATCTGTCATACAATACATGCTTTCAGTCTGTCCTAGGCCACCTGGCTAAAATGCTTTCTCGCTAGCCTTAGCCTTAACTTCCTTTCATGGGCAACACCATTATAATCATTGGCCAGAATGGAGAATTATAAGTAAAACCACAAGTCCAAATCCCTATCTCCATTTATTGTTAATTTAGGAAATCGCTAGCTAGTGTCACGTCTTTGGCTATACTGGTTTAAGTGATATGACATGCTATTCTATAAAATAATTTCTCTGTAATTAATATTACCCGACTAAGCTAATCATGTAAATGTTTATAGAGCTGTTATCTTCCGAATAAACTCCTAAAGACCTGGTAATCTTTTACCTCAATAGCAGTCAATATTTAATCGTCACCTTATTCAGTCTCATCTGAAAGTTGTAAATTCTTGGTTATCTTCACGAACCCTGGCTAACAAGTTGAATTAGCAATACAAAATTTGGTTTAATTATTCATTTACTAAATACCTAAATAATCCCACAGAATTACATCTACACAGAATGGATCATACATTGATTACAAATGATGTCATAAAGGAAAATGTCCCTAGCGGACGGAATAGATATGACGGCTGGTTACACAAAGAAAGGGGGTTAGCTTTTGAATAAAAGAGCGGGAAGACTGAGGAACAAAAATATTTTGCATCTATCGGGCCGTAGGCAGCTATGCTATCGTAAATACAGTATCTTATGCATTCTAAATTACCACCCATTTGAAAAAGGAAAATGCAATAAATATTTACTTTACTGTAGATTGGTCGTAGATAGAAGGCCGGGTTGTCCAGCATGGATCTCTTGTCCTCTGAAGAATGTCTAGTGGTGAACTGGAGCGTGGTAGAATGGATACTCTGTCCGTCCTCTCCTAGCCCACGTTTACAGCTGCTGTTGCTAACGCAACGGCTAGGAGATATCACTTCTTTAGTGAATAAGAGTTCAAAGTTCATACCAAGTTGCCATACTTCAAGCTCATGCTATATTCTGGCTGGTATAGTCAAAATTCATCCTATCAGCGTGTTGATCGTCATCTTCACATTGAAATTCGATGCTAATTTCGTTAGGTTCTTGTCGTTCAACCAGAGCTCACGCCGATGCTGGCTTAGTTTTGTATTAGATCTTTGTCCTTTCAACGTGGGGACCGCAAGTCCTCACATCCTTGGAACAGAAAGTTGGATTTTTGTCAACGGGCTCATATCGGGGTGAAGAGAAGGGCGTGTTTCATAGTGTAAAACCAATGTCTGTTCACTTGGCCGGGGCCTCTGAGTGAGCAGAGTTTCTCTATACCAAGGTTCAGTTTATGGCATCCTGTCATTAGTAGTAATGTCTCAGACAACAACTGATCTGAGATCATATTCAACGCATATTTTCAATTGGTTGGATTATCGAAATATGGTTCCGTTTCCAACCTTTTGATGTTATCAGACTCTCTATGTTACAAAGGCTTTACAAGAGTCAACTCTATAAAGTACAGAGAGCGAAAAGGGGAAAGGTATTTATAGGGGTCATAAACCTCCCCCAACAGACCAACGTCATGACACTCGCCACCGGAGGACAACGACACAACGAGATGCAACAATTCAACTTTTTTCTGTCAACGATGTTTGACTTTTGATGTGATGGGATTCATGTAAAACCAAATACAAACTTCCCTTGACACTATCATGGCAGGCCAAATGCTCGCTGGCAACAATGTCACTGTTCTTTTGACCAGACAGCATCACATAGATGGGTTACACATAAGTGAGATACATTCAGCTTCTTGCAAACTGAAGGAAATGTATGGAACACAGAGATGAAAGATACAAAATAATGTTTTTTTCTTGGTCCATTTTTGGGGGAAGCATGTCTTCCCTTGGCATCCATGAATACACATCACTGTATAGCTAACACGGAAGCATAGGTGTTGGCAGACAGTACAAACAGATCTGGGACCAGGTTAGGTTGCCTCCATAAATTGGATGAAATCCTTACTTAGCCAACATAAGGTTCGCTGTGACCACACTCTATGAAGGAGTCAAGTTTGTCACCACTCTAGTTAAACTCTCTTTCATTCAAATAGCCTATTGGGTCCAATGTGTGTGTAGTCATTAGAAATTTCCCAGAGAGAACTTTTTCAACCTCTGACCTTCTTCACTATGTCCTTGGCTGAACATGCTGTACCACCGGTTTATCCATATTTTGCTCTTCGGGGGAGACGTTAGCTAACCTGCATATTATGACTGGCATCATAGATACTCCACAGAGCCCTTCTCTGTGTTCTCATGACCAATATGGGTGGAAATGGAACGTTCCCTGAATCTTATCCTGTTGAAACATTCCCAGACTGAAAAATAATGAACACAGTTCTTAGGAGAGACAACCAGACCATACGACAGGGTGGAGTCTGTAAACAAAGAACGAAGCACATTCGGAGTGTGTCAGACAAGGTCCAAAATGGCACCCTATTCCCAACATAGTGCACTACTTTTGACCAGAGTACTATGGGCTCTGGTCAAAATAAGTGCATTATGTAGGGAATAGAGTTCCATTTTGGATTTATCCACAGACAATTTTAGAAATGTCCACTGTAAATGGAAATGTCTTGAAATGGACAAAAGGTATTTTTATATTGGATGGTGAGAGGTGGAGGTGAAACACTCATACGCACACACAGATACACAGGCACGTGACACACAAATAGCACTGTTACCGTGTGATGTCATCACAGCATCAAACGGCTAAAACTAATGTTATTACAACAACCATTGAAGAACATCTGCTTGGGCCTAAACACCAGCTTGCTTTCATTTAGTTTTGAGACGGGATAGGCGAGGGGGGAAGGTGAGGGGGGTTAGACGAGCAGTCCACAAGGAGAGGGGTCTCTGCCCCATCCAGCCTGCTTCCTGTCAGCCACAGTAAACACTGGCCTTCTGAAAGGTGGCACTGTTTGTCCCCCCTGAAACCCCGTCCTCATCAATATTAATGTCCACTGTAGTGAATGGCGCCACCGACTGTTAACAGGCTTCTCCCTCTCAACAGGGCAAGATACTCCACCACCCCTGGCAGAGCGCGCGCACACACACACACACACACACACACGGGAAAGGAAATCAGACTGATCTTTGGGAACTCTTCTGCCCTGATACTGTGGATCTGCCTGGGCATGTGGAGTTCCTTACTCTAGGCCTGCAGTGCATATGGATCGGTTTAGACTTATGGAGCCAGACTGCTGGCTGGCAAACAGAATGTCTTATGGCTCAAGGGAGCGCTTAGGGTGGCTTGGCTTCCATTTATGCTTTATCACTACAGGTCAATTATAAAAGGAGCAGATGTTTAATCACCTACTACATGAGGTGTGAATGTACAGTTGAAGTCGGAAGTTTACATACACTTAGGTTGGAGTAACTAAAAATCTTTTTCAATCCTTCCACAAATGTCTTGTTAACAAACTATCGTTTTGGCAAGTCGGTTTGGACACCTACTTTGTGCATGACACAAGTAATTCGTTTACAGACAGATTATTTCACTTATAATTCACTGTATCACAATTTCAGTGGGTCAGAAGTTTACATACATTAAGTTGACTGTGCATTTAAACAGCTTGGAAAATTCCAGAAAATGATGTCATGGCTTTAGTCATGTCATGACATCATTTGAGTCAATTGGAGGTGTACCTGTGGATGTATTTCAAGGCCTACCTTCAAACTCAGTATCTCTTTGCTTGACATCATGGGAAAATCAAAAGAAATCAGCCAAGACCTCAGAAAAGACTTGTAGACCTCCACAAGTCTGGTTCATCCTTGGGAGCAATATTCAAATGCCTGAAGGTACCACGTTCATCTGTACAAACAATAGTATGCACGTATAAACATCATGGGACCACGCAGCCGTCATACTGCTCAGAAAGGAGACACATTCTGTCTCCTAGAGATTAATGTACTTTGGTTCGAAAAGGGCAAATCAATCTCAGAACAGCAGCAAAGGACCTTGTGAAGATGCTGGAAGAAACAGGTACAAAAGTACCTATATCCACAGTAAAAACGGAGTCTTGTATCAACAAAACCTGAAAGGCCGCTCAGCAAGGAAGAAGCCACTGCTCCAAAACCACCATAAAAAGCCAGGCTACGGTTTGCAACTGCACATGGGGACAAAGATCATACTTTTTAGAGAAATGTCCTCTGGTCTGAAGAAACAAAAACAGAACTGTTTGGCAATAATGGCCATCGTTATGTTTAGAGGAAAAAGTGGGAGGCTTGCAATCCGAAGAACACCATCCCAACCGTGAAGCACGGGGGTTGGCTGCATCATGTTGTGGGGGTGCTTTGCTGCAGGAGGGACTGGTGCACTTCACAAAATTCATGGCATCATGAGGCAGGAAAATTATGTGGACATATTGAAGCAACATCACAAGACATCAGTCAGGAAGTTAAAGCTTGGTTGCAAATGTGTCTTCCAAATAGACAATGACCCCAAGCATACTTACAAAATTGTGGCAAAATGGCTTAAGGACAACAAAGTCAAGGTATTGGAATGGCCATCACAACGCCTGACCCCAATCCCATAGAAAGTTTATGTGGTAGAACTGAAAAAGTGTGTGCGAGCAAGGAGGCCTACAAACCTGACTCGGTTATACCAGCTCTGTCAGGAGGAATGGGCCAAAATTCACCCAACTTATTGTGGGAAACTTGTGGAAGGCTACCTAAAACGTTTGACCCAAGTTAAACAATTGAAAGGCAATGCTACCAAATACTCATTGAGTGTATGTAAACTTCCGACCCACTGGGAATGTGATGAAAGAAATACGAGTTGATAAAAATAATTCTCTCTTCTACTATTCTGACATTTCACATTCTTAAAATAAAGTGCTTATCCTAGCTGACCTAAAACAGAATTTTTACTAAGATTAAATGTCAAGAATTGTCAAAAACTGAGTTTAAATGTATTTGGCTAAGGTGTATGTAAACCTACGACTTCAACTGTAGCGCTTGAAGAATCTGCACCCGTAAAACTTTCACCTAAAGTATATCATAATTGATTGATCATTCCTCCTCCACCTGGTCATCCCCTGCTTGGCAAATTAAACAGGCTGTGTTATGTAACACAATTATCTAATAGCATAACATATAGGATATGACTTCTCCCTCCCCTGCCCTCCTTGCAGGCCCTTATTCCAGGAGGCCTATCTTATACATCTCCCTCCCCTCCCCTGCCCTATCGTACACAGTAGAAAAAATATCTATCCTATACCTCTGAATAAATCCTCCACAGTCATCTGCTGGAGGGCTGCGTTGAGGCGTGAACAAACTATCCCACATCTGGAAGCCACAATGTGAGAGCTGGACAGGCTGGCCCGGGGCTGGGCAGGGTTGGACGGCGAGGAGCATACCTCTTTGTTCCAAGAAGACCATAGGTCAGTAAGTCAACTAAATATATATGGAACATATTTGGGAGAAGTAATGTTAAACATAACTTTCCACATTTTGGTATAAAAGGTTTTCACCCTCTCCTCTACATAGCTACAGGTGGTTGGAAATGAAAAATGTTGTCTTTTGGGTCATACAGTGCATTCGGAAAATATTCAGACCGCTTCCCTTTTTCCACATTTTGTAATGTTACAGCCATTCTTCTAAAATGGATTAAAACACACAGCAATCTACCCCATAATTACAAAGTGAAAACAGGTTTTTAGAAATGTTTGCAAATGTATTCAAAATAAATTCAGAAATACCTTAACTTCTTGTGACTCTCAAAATTGATCCCAGGTGCATCCTGTTTCCATGAGATGTTTCTACAACGTGATTAGAGTCCACCTGTGGTAAATTCAATTGATTGGACATGATTTGGGAAGGCAAACAGTTGACAGTGCACGTCAGCACAAAAACCAAGTCATGAGGTCGAAGGAATTGTCCATACAGCTCCGAGACAGGATTGTGTTGAGGCACAGATCTGGGGAAGGGTACCAAACATTTCTGCAGCATTGAAGATCCCCCAAGAACAGAGTGGCCTCCATCACTCTTAAATGGAAGAAGTTTGGAACCACAAAGACTCTTCCTGGAGCTGGCCACCCGGCCAAACTGAGCAATCGAGGGAGAAGGGCCTTGGTCAGGGAGGTGACCCAAGAACCCAATGGTCACTCTGACAGAACCCTAGAGTTCCTCTGTGAATATGAGAGACCCTTCCAGAAGGACAGCCAATCACTCCACCGATCAGGCCTTTATGTTAGAGTGGCCAGACAGAAGCCACTCCTCAGTAAAAGTCACATGACAGCCCTCTTGGAGTGCCTAAAGACTCTCAGACCATGAGAAACACGATTCTCTGGTGTGATGAAACAAAGTTTGAACTCTTTGGCCTGAATGTGAGACATGGTGAGGTTGAACCTTGTTACAGAGAAGAGACCAGACAAGGAATCAGTGGTTAAGGATAAACACAATACTTTACCGAGAAACGATAACGGAAGGATCACAGTAACACTGGGAAAACAACAAACATTAAGTTTTGAAAACTCACTCAGGAGACAAATGCACAAGGCACATAATTCAAGCTTCAGCAAAGGACAACAGAAAACACACCACTTTTAACAGGGAAATCATAATGAGTAAATAGAACACACCTGAGTGTCGTTAATGTCTCTAGGACGGTCTCTGCCACCATCTGGTGACAGTTGAAATCCTGACAGAATGGCAAGTGTCAGGTCTGGAAACCTGGCACCATCCCTATGGTGAAGCATGGTGATGGCAGCATCATGCTGTGGGGATGTTTTTCAGCTGGAGGGACTGGGAGACTCATCAGGATCGAGGCAAAGATGAACAGAGCAAATTACAGAGAGATCCTTAATGAAAACCTGCTCCAGAGAACTCAGGACCTCAGACTGGGGTGAAGTTTCACAATGAACCATAGCCAAGACAAGCAGGAGTGGCTTCGGGACTCTGAATGTTCTTGATTGGCCAAGTTAGAGCTGATCGAACATCTCATATCATACTTACCAGTTTGGAAACATTACCAAACTTTACCTAAATGACCTGGATTTAATCCTGGATTAATTGACTAAATCATTTTGGGAAAAACAAAATCGGTTTCCAATGTCATCACACAAGTGTATTATTGTTGCATTCATACCCCCTACAGCAGCCTACCAGTAAGGGAGAGTGGTGTATGTTGAGTAATGTTTTACATTCAGCAACACTATGGGAAATATAGTATTATTTCTAACAAAGATATCTACATATACTTCAGGATGTTGTATATCCCTTGAAATATTCAGAATTCATGTAAACATTACAGTTTTGAAAGCATAACTTGTTCAAAGTGGTCTCTTGGCACAACTTACCCCAAACGTCTGTACTGAATGAAACATTAACAATACTTTTAAAACCATAGCTAGGTTCCCATGCAATTGTTGTCAGACTTTCATGCAAATATTCTAAAATCCACATAAAGAAAATATGCCTTTTCCTCATTTTCCTTGTTAAAAATCTAAAGTTCAATGTGTTTCCATCACATTTTTTAACTCTACTGATAGTTTCGTCACAATAACTGTGGCTTTAAAGAGCAAATTGGGTGGTTGAAGCTCATTTACTGCATTTCTATACAATAAAAATGTTTTATGGATATTAAACATTTAGGTACATACAAGTGTCTTATATCAGTCGAAAGCTTAAATTCTTGTTACTCTAACTGCACTGTCTGATTTACAGTTGCCATTACAGAGAAAGAATGCTATGCGATTGTTTGAGGACGGCGCCCCACATCAAAATATTTTCCCACCGGCACAGGTTTCATAAATTCACAAATAGTGATTAAATATTCACTTACTTTTTGAAAATCTTTGTCTGATTTGTCATCCAAAGGGTCCCAGCTATTACATGTAGTGTAGTTTTGTTAGATAAAATCCTTTTTTATAGCCCAAAAAGTCTGTTTAGTTGGCGCCAGCAATTTGAGTAATACACTTGTTCAACATGCAGAGAAAGGGATCCGAAAATCTACCGCTAAACTTTGTTTCAACAAGTGAAAATACGTTTCTATTGACTCCTCAGATACCCTAAAATGTAATCAAACGAAAATATTTCTTAAGGAAAGAAGTACGTAGGAAAATTATTTTAGGTGTTATTGCAGGTGTGTCTTGTCTTCATCGCGCGTCCAAGACTGTGTCCTTCTAGTAAAACTCATATTTCTTATTCATTTTGGAAGTTACAAGCCTGGAACCTTGACCATAGACTGCTGACGCCCAGTGGAAGCCATAGGAATTTCATCCTGGGAGCTAGAATTGAGTATGCCTTCATACTTGCCATTGGAAGAACATGGTCTCTCAAAAAAAAAAGATTCTGGTTGGTTTTTCATGGATTTTCTCCTACCATATCTATTGTGTTATATGCTCCTACATTATTTTAACATTTCTACAAACTTCAAAGTGTTTCTTTCCCAATGGTACCAATTATATGCATATCGTGGCTTCAGGGCCTGAGTAACAGGCAATTTACTTTGGGCACGTCAGTCAGAAGGAAATTGAGAAACAGGACCCGAGCCCTAAGTTAAAATGCTATTTGGATAACAGCAAAAACAAGCAAAAATTACACCAACCATTATCACCTTGGCTGCTGTAGGTTCACTCACCTCAGTCGATCTACAAACTCATAGCACATTAGCTATACAATTATCTTCATATGTAGTTACGGCCACGCACACAGCTACAAGGATGCGCTTTCATGCTTGGTTTAGGATCTCATATTGAAGCTATAGAGACCCCAATAATTAATTGTGTGTATGGTTTCCTAGAAACAAAGGTTGCTCAATTTACCATTTTGGCTCAACATACCCCTTTGGCTCAACTTACCCTACTCTCCCCTACACCAGCACAATGTTGCTCATTTCTCTTCTAGGATGATAGGATCTCCCTGGACTGTGTGATGGCTGGGGTGGAGAAGTAGAGATCTTGTGGCCACATGGCAGAGGTTTCAGCCTGGCTTGGTTTCAGGGGGAAATGACATTCAGTCATTCTCCAACATGGAGAGGAGAGGAATATGCTCTGAGTGTGCAGTCTGAGGGCTCGGGTGCTAGTGGCTGGGGGGGCAAAGAAACAGTAGGCTGAAGAAAAAAAGGTGCTTCCCTTCTAAATTCCCTACATTTATCTCTGACACACACACACACACACACACACACACAGTCTTTACAGCTGAGGGATTGCATGAGCATTTGTCAAGCATTCTTTACCCCTGTTTGAATTCCAGAGTAGTGCTTCTTCCCTGGGTGTGAAGCAATACACAGCAGCAGTAGCTGTCTGGAATAATCTGTTTGAGAGGAGTGAGGAGTTATTGTACAAAGGATCTGCAGACAGACAGGCTGTACTGCCATATCAGAGCAGACATTCCAGTGGAAGGGTGAGGGAGGGTGAGGAGGAGAGGAGGTAGGAAGAGGAGGTGAGGGAGGGTGAGATGGAGGGGTGAAGAGGTAGGAAGAGGAGGGGGGGTGAGGAGGAGGGGAGGGAGGAATATGAGGTGAGCGAGGGTGAGATGGAGGGGAGAAGAGGAGGTGAGGGAGATGGAGGAGGGAAGGTAGGAAGAGGAGGGGAGGTAGGAAGAAGAGGTGAGGGAGTGTGAGGAGGAGGGGAGAGGAGGTAGGAAGAGGAGGTAAGGGAGGGTGAGGAGGAGGGGAGGGAGGGAGGAATAGGAGGTGAGGGAGTGTGAGGAGGAAGGGAGAGGAGGTAGGAAGAGGAGGTGAGGGAGGCTGAGGAGGAGGGGAGGGAGGAATAGGAGGGGATGGAGGAATAGGAGGTGAGGGAGGGTGAGGAGGAGGGGAGGTAGGAAGAGGAGGTGACGGAGTCTGCTGCTATAACGTACACCCCTCTCTTTCTATCTCTCTCTAAAAGTCAAGTTCCTGAACCATTCTCCTCCTCCTGGTAATCATTAACATGATATCACCCTACAGGAGCCTTCAGAATGGTTATATTTAGAGGAGGAAAAATTATCTCCCTCATCTCCCTCTCCTCTCCTCCTTCTCCTCTAAACACGTTCATCTTCTCCGTCTTTCTCCAATGTATCAAATATTTGCTCTTCTCTGGGCCCTGTTTATTTTCTGGAGTGTGTTTGCAGCATTGGTCAGTCGATATGGCACCCTATTCACTATGTAGTGCACTACTTTTGATCAGGGTCCATCATAAGTAGTGCACTATATAGAGAATAAGGTTCCATTTGGGAGGGCCCCCAGTGTTTGGGTTAGCAGCAGGGGTCTGAGTCTGGTCCGGCCAGGGCTCTGAGTGCACTGGTCCATTGGCTGCTGGCCCTCGTTGGGCAAACTGGGACCTGGAGGCCCAGACACTAAGCCCATTCAGCCAGCCGGTTCCCGCCTAGCACACATAGGATTGAGTTAGGACACACACACTATCTCTCACACACAAACACACACACAGGATAAAGTCAGGATTGTTTGATGGCCAGCGGCAATGCCAGGAATGCTGAGCTCCAGTCCCTCTCTGGGAAAAAAGGTATTCGATCTACCTCATATTCGATCTACCCCCCGTTCCCCCTCCCCTTCTCTCTTGGTTATGAAAGTCTGCTGCAGCCTAAGAACAATTATGGGGGTGAAGAAAACTCTGTTCTGTATGGAAGGATACAGAAATATACAGTATATGCTGATTCTATCAAATTGAACTACTTTAACCGGTCAGGGAATATTCCTACTTGGCAGTGCATGGAAAAGCCTCCTTCTTTGATACATAGATTGTATTTACTGTAGTAAAGTAGTTTAATACCTGTGTCTATTGGAACAATGCTTTTGGTCTTGGCTCTTCATGAAAACAATATAGTTAAGGGTTAAGAACCCAAAAAGATGGGCTTGTGCTTTATCTTGTGTATAATAGAGCATTATAATTTCCATTGGCTTCGGCGAACACGAGATAGAATCATCTCTCGTCTCATTAAACAGTTTTACCACATGCAGAGCCATGACCCAGCAGCTTCACAGAGACAAAAATCCATGCAGTTCTAATTTGTCCAATCTTTGGCAGGAGCCCTCCGTGACTGTATGAACACGAATCAACTCAGTCAGCCAGACACTCACACACACACACTCTCACACACACATCCGACAGTGGCGTGAGCTTGTCCCAGAGGAGAGCAGTTAGGGAGGATGTGGAATAAAGATTCCAACAGGCTTCATCAGATGTCTGCCACACAATCAAGGCCAAGGCCAAGGAGCTGGTGAATACTACTCATCTCATCAGTTTCATGATACTAGATAATATAAGACCTCTCCATATTAAATTGTGCCGTCGACCCAGTATGAAGAAAGAGTCCTGTCTATTCAGTGAAATGAATCCCTACTCATCCCATTTTGATTGCACACACGGATATTCTATTCCTTCTTGGTTAAGTGGGGGCAGCGGAGAATTGGTTTTCGAAAGATAATCAGCTGCTCTTGGAGCAAAATGGAATCTAAAAAAAAAACTATGGATTTTGGCATTGCGTCCTACATTAAATGGATAGTCCATCTGTAGATTCTGCGGATAGTTTGCAGATATTTTGCAGAACATCTGTAGATGGACTACAGACACTATCTTGTTGAAAGTCAACAGACATGCTATATGTTACATATAGTTTGTAGAGCATCTACCGATGGACTATCCAAACTAAGTGTTAGTGATAGTTTGTAGAGAATCTACAGATGGACTATCCAAACTAAATGTTAGTGAAACCTATGCTCGTTCCAGTATATCTACATAGTGCATCTACAGTGCATGGGCTTTAAACCCCTCCTTTCTCTGGAAAGAAGCCAGCTGGTGGACATCTTGGAAAGACCTAAACTAAACCTATAAATAGACCCTAGGGTCTTCTCATTCTGTGCTTTCCATCCCAAAGATAGCATTTCAATCCCTAAGAACATATAGGAATTTACAGGGAATACTGAGAATTCCACATTGCAACCAATGTTTGCTCTGTTCATCTAATGCTCTAAACCACAAGCAGTTGTCCTGAGCCCCATTATTTGGTCTCTAAACCATCCAGTCATGGGTTTAGGTGTTTGGATCTTGGGGGTTATATTTGTTCTGTATATCAGAAGCACTTGCTTGAATATCTTTGGATAGCAACATGCTGTTGTGTGGAGACAGGATCTACAGTATGTCTGAAGGGTTTAGCGGTGATCTTTGACATTGGCAAGATGCTGTGAGTTTTGACCCTGTCCCAAAATTACCCTCTGAGCTTCCTTTAAAGCAGGCCGGTGAGACTTTATAGTGGTCATCAAGTCTAAATAACATCTAATATGTAATAATCCACAGTAAAATCGTACTTTTGAGTTTGACAAACATCTTGGCAAAAAAAAATACAAATGATACACAAACTGAAAGTGATTAGTTAGAGACATTTTCAACATATTATGTAAATGTTGAATGTTTTTTGGTACACCTACTGGAGAGCTGTTCTTTGTCCACACCCATTCAGCATAGTTCACACCCTCTTACATTTTAGCCCCGCCCATCTCTTTAAGGATTCACATGTGAGGCCATGTGGTAAACACATGCTACATCAAATGAAGTGTATTTGTCACATGCACAGGATACAGAAGGTGTAAACGGTACAGTGAAGTGCTTACTTGCCTAGTAGCAATATCAAAAACAGAACGTGTCCAGATACAAATATTTTATAAATATTTGATTATTTGATGACTCTTACCTCACACACTTGTCTAAATGGATGGGTCATGTGAAGGAAATGTTATAACCACACCCAGCTACATGTAGCTATGTGGATGGGTCACTATTTTCTAGACATGTACACATGTTCATGATATACAATAGATGGCCTTAATCACCCCTAGGGCATACCTGGCTAGTTTGATGAGTCATGTAATAATCTCGCCGAAGTGGGGTCTTTTGTTTAGACATGTAGGGGCTGCAGGTAGCCTAGTGGTTAGAGCATTGGGCCAGTAACCGTAAAGGTTGCAAGATCAAATCCCCGAGCTGACAAGGTAGTAATCTGTTCTTCTTCCCCTGAACAAGGCAGTTAACCCACTGTTCCTAGGCCATCATTGTAAATAAGAATTTGTTCTTAACTGACTTGCCTAGTTAAATAAAGGTCGTTTTTTTAAATGTAGCTAGCTAGGTAGGAAGCTAGCTAGCTAAACAATGAAACAGCATAATCCCAACTCATACCACAACCAATACAAACATTGATCTGTCTGCAGGTAGCTAAAGCTAACAAACTAGGTTCAATGTTTGCTAGCTAACATTAGGCTATAACTAGCAATGCAAATGGTTTTCTGATTCAAATAATATTACTACACAGATCATACATGTAATGTTAGCTAGCGAGCCAGAAAGCTAACGTTTGCTAACAGTATAATAAAATACTAGCAAAATTAGAAACTTATATCTGAAACTGTAGCGAGACTCTTACCCATACACATGGATGAACACTTCACGGCAGACTGGAACCATTTAACTCCATTTTGTTTGTAGCTACATCTTGTTTGGCCAGCGTTGTGTCAAGTCACTCTGGTTCACACTGACAGTGTCGTGTGCAGAAACGTTTTTCAACTGATCTGTCAAAGCACCTGCTTAATTCAGGGCATCAATGTTGTTGAGAAAAGAAGCAAAACTTTTGCAGTTCTCGACGGCTAACATTATATCTTTACAAAATGGCGCGGTAGAAAGGACTGTCAATGCATACTGAACAGCTCACGTTATAGACAGAAGTTTGCTACATGGCAGACCAATCCAAACTCATCTCCCGGCATGTCCAGCCCATCCATTATCTCAGCCAATTATGGCTAGAGGAAAGGTTCCTGTCTTTTTCTGTGGCTAAACCAACTATGTCCGTAATAAAATCAAATAAATCGTATTTATGAATGGAATACAAGTATGTTCCAGAAGGCATTTCTGCAAAAAAAAAAAGGCATTTTGATTTTTAAAAAAATGTTTACGTTCAAATGCCACTCCTGTGAAGTAGTGACGTGCCACATACGCCTTGTTTCCTGAAACGAGTCCCAATTATTTCATCCCGGGAATTACGGTATTACCGGCATAGCACACAAGGGGGGCGCTGAAAAACACAAGAAAAGCCCATTGGGCTTCTACTACCAGAATGTGAACAAATTAGCACAAATTAATAGCGAAATTACACAGACGCTGTTAGTTAAATGCTAACAAACATGAACTAATACAAACAAACTAATTGCAAAGACAGGCAAATCCAGCTCAAAAAGTTATACAAGCAGAACTAGTACCTACCGAATGTCATTTTCAGTGAGTGTGGACATTTACAAACCAAAGGGAATGAGAGACATTGTGCAAATGAACGAAGTTGAGATGCATGATTTTCTGAAGGGAGATCAGCATGTGTACACAGAGCAGAGGGGAGAAGAACGCGAAGGGAAACGCTAGTAGGAAGCACAGGGGGAAAATGGCAGCTGCACAGACTCATCCAGAGGTCTTTGACTTCTGGCAGAAAGACATTCTAAGATATCTGATGGAAAACATTTAGTAGTAAAAGTGTAACTTCATAACCTCATGTGCGCTTCACAATAGAGACTCGGCCGATAGATATGGAACGCTATGGAAACACCAGCTTTCGCTTTCTCATGTTGCGCTATTTACAAAGAAGCATGTGACTGGCTCAACTGTTCTGGGGAACTACGGTAAGCTTCATCATGTAAAATGAAGTGACAGGTGAAATGAAGAATGCAATTTACTTAATCTCCTAAAGTATTGCACAAGTTGACTGCAGGTATTAACTTAAAAAGTAGCTACAAATATTCACATTTATGGAAAAACTTCAAATAAAAAGATTTGATGGTATCGACAGTATGGAAAAAGCATCCCATAGCTTTTTCCAAATAGCCTGGTACACGTTATATACGTTATACTGCCCAAGCTTACTGGAATCTTCACATTCGAATGTATTGTTTATTTTTCCTCATATATACTGTGTGTGTGGGTTCTAAAGTCACTGTGAACTTGTGTGGCCTACCACTTCACGGCTGAGACGTTTCCACTTCACAATAACAGCACGTACAGTTGACAGGCGCAGCTCTAGCAAGGCAGACATTTGACGAACTGACTTGTTGGAAAGGTAGCATCCTACGATGGTGCCACCTGGAAAGGCACTGAGCTCTTCAGTAAGGCCATTCTACTGCCAATGTTTGTCCATGTATATTGAATGGCTGTGTGCTCGCTTTTATACACCTGTCAGCAACGGGTGTGGCTGAAATAGCCAAATCCACTAATTTGAAGGGGTGTCCACATACTTTTGTATATATAGTGTGTGTATATGTGTGAATGTGTGTGTGCTTTTGTACCTTCATTTCAAAGTGCAGCGCTCCAGAACACTGTGATTATAGGACAAATCAAAACCTCTAGTTAACCCAGTTAGCTAGATGAGATGTTCATGTGCCAGGAAAGGAAAAATAAAAAAGACTGCTGAGCCTTGGGTTTGACCAAGACAATACTGGCATATCAGCAGAAAAAGGAGATCATATTTTTGTAATCATATTGCAGTTTCCAGTATTTTATATTTAGGCAAAGATATTTATTCAAACAAATTATGAAGTGGTAGAGGGCATTATGTAGGGTTTATGCAACATGTTTTATGTCTGAATTCACAGGTTCTACGCACCAGCCAAGCTTCTGAGAGAGCGCCATGGTCCCCTTTTGATTAGTTAAGATTAAACATTAAAAGGCCATGGCTGTGGTCCAGGCTGATCTGTTGCATTCCTATTCATTGTATTCCTTCATAATGTTTGAATTGTAAAATTGTCACCATGTCATCTCTACCATCAGAAATCTACAGAAAAGCTCAAGATGTTCGTATTACCAAAGCGCCTTGATCCCGTGATGTGCACACTTTATCAAAAATGTACGAGATGTTTTATGCATTTAATCTTTAATTGTGCTTCTTTCCAGCTGAGCATCTGGTGCAGACAATGGGTACGTCCCAAATGGCACATTTCTCTGTGGGTCCTGGTCAAAAGTAGTGCACTTTAAAGGGAATTGGGTGCCATTTGGGACGTAGTATTGTCTCTAGTCTCCTAGTCAGCTAGTCAGCCAGAGAGACAAACAGGGAACACTATTGTGCTTGTACAGACTGTACCGAGTGGAAAAGAACTCAAGTTGTGACTCACACACTGGGCACACACACACACTGAGCACACACATTTATATATACACACACAGGGCACGCTTAAGCATGCACAGCACACACACACACACACACACACACACACACACACACACACACACACACACACACACGCACACACACACACTCGGAGTCAGAAAGCAAAGTCTGGAAGACCTTTAGAGAGCTTATTCTTTGATTTCTATTAAAAGGAACATTAGTTGTTTTCTATTTTCGGTAAAAAATGGAACAAAGCTGAAAAGAGAAGACAACCAGCTCACTGTATTGGTGGTAAAGTAGTAAATCCATGTGTGGTTTTCAGTGAATTATACCCCTTCTCTTACCGGGCCTGACTTTTCAGACCTGAACAATCAACTCTCAATAGGTCAGAGACTGTCAGCAATAGAGGAACAACATCCATTAATCATGGCTTTGGTCCACCTCTCCATTTCATCACCAGACGAGGTGTGTGTGTGTGTGTGTGTGTGTGTGCATGCTTGCCTACGCATGTTTACCCTCTGCCTTCCATGTCCCACCCAACCCCTCTGCCCGCCTCCATCCATCTCTCCCTATGAATCTCTTAAGGATCAAAACTCTTAAGGATCGGACCGTTTTTTTCCATTTTCCCCCAAAATGACATACACAAATATAACTGCCTGTAGCTCAGGACCTGAAGCAATGATATGCATATTCTTGATACCATTTGAAAGGAAACACTGAAGTTTGTGGAGATGTGAAATGAGTGTAGGACAATATAACATTAGATCTGGTAAAAGATAATACAATGAACAAACCATGCATTTTTTGGTATGTTTTTATTACCATTATCTTTGAAATGCGAGAGAAAGGCCCTTAATGTATTATTCCAGCCCAGGAGCAATTTAGAGTTTGGCCATGAGATGGCAGCAGTGTATCTGCAAAGTTTTAGACTAAACGAAACATTGCATTTCTGTTCAAAATTGTGTATCAAGACTGCCTAAATGTGCCTAATTGGTTTTTAATAACTTTTCAAGTTCATGACTGTGCAGTCTCCTCAAACAACAGCATGGTATTCTTTCACATTAATAGCTACTGTAAATTGGACAGTGCAGTTAGATTAAAAGGAATTTTAGCTTTCTGCCCATGTCAGATATGTCTATGTCCTGGGAAATGTTTCTGTTACTTACTTAATGCTAATCGCATTAGCCTAAGTTAGCTCAATCATCCCATGGGGAACCCACTGATCCTGTAGGCAGTGGTTCCCAAACGTTTCATAGTCCCGTACCCCTTCAAACATTCAACCTCCATCTGTGTACCCCCTTAGCACCAGGGTCAGCGCACTCTCAAATGTTGTTTTTTGCCATCATTGTAAGCCTGCCACACACACATACTATACAACACATTTGTTAAACATAAGAATGAGTGTGAGTTTTTGTCACAACCCGGCTCCTGGGAAGTGACAAAGAGTTCTTATAGGACCAAAAATAATATAACAATAATCAATAATTTTGCTCTTTATTTAGCCATCTTACATATAAAACCTTATTTGTTCATCAAAAATTGTGAATAACTCACCACAGGTTAATGAGAAGGGTGTGCTTGAAAAGATGCTTCGTAATGTTGGGTTGTATTGGAGAGAGTCTGTCTTAACTTCTTGGGGCTGCAATCCCGTTAACGGGATTGATATGACAACAGCCAGTGAAAGTGCAGAGCTCCAAATTCAAACAGAAAACTCATAATTAAAGTTCCTCAAACATACATGTATTTTGTACCATTTTAAAGGTAATCTGGTTGTTAATCCCACCAAAGTGTCCGATTTCAAATAGGCTTTACAGCGAAAGCACAACAAAGGATTATGTTATGTCAGAGCCAAGCCACAGAAAAACACAGCCATTTTTACAGCCAAAGAGAGGAGTCACAAAAGCACAAATAGAGATAAAATGAATCACTAACCTTTGATGATCTTCATCAGATGACACTCATAGGACTTCATGTTACACAATACATGTATGTTTTGTTCGATAAAGTGCATATTTATATAAAAAAATCTCAGTATACATTGGCGCGTTATGTTCACTAGCTCCAAAAACATCAAGTGATATTGCAGAGACACATTATTTTACAGAAATACTCATTATAAATATCGATGAAAATGCAATTGTTAGACATGGAAATATAGATACACTTCTCCTTAATGCAACCGCTGTGTCAGATTTCAAAAAAGCTTTACGGAAATAGCAAACCATGCAATAATCTGAGAACGGTGCTCAGAAAACAAATAGAGATATCCGCCATGTTGGAGTCAACAGAAATCAGAAATAACATTAGAAATATTCCCTTACCTTTGATGATCTTCATCAGAATGCACTCCTAGGAATCCCAGTTCCACATTAGATGTTTGATTTGTTCGATAATGTCCATCATTTATGTCCAAAGAGCTACTTTTGTTAGCACGTTTGGTAAACAAATCCAAAGTCATGAAGCGCGTTCCCTTTTTGACTAAATGTCAAAAAGTTCCGTTACTGTCAGTAGAAACATGTCAAACGATGTATGGAATCAATCTTTAGGATGTGTTTAACATAAAACTTCAATAATATTCCGACCGGAGAAATCCTTCGTCTTCAGAAAAGCAAAGGAAATGCGCGTGACCAGCGCGTGACTGCTGGCAGACATCTGCCTCATTCCTCTCTCATTCGGTCCCACTTCACAGTAGAATCATCCAACAAGTTTCTAAAGACGGTTTACATCTAGTGGAAGCCTTAGGAAGTGCAACATAACCAATATCCCACTGTGTATTCAATAGGGGCTGGGTTGAAAATCTACCAACCTCAGATTTCCCACTTCCTGGTTGGATTTCTTCTCAGGTTTTTGCCTGCCATATGAGTTCTGTTATACTCACAGACATCATTCAAACAGTTTTAGAAACTTCAGAGTGTTTTCTATCCAACTAGACTAATACTATACATATATATTATACTAATAATAATATGCATATATTAGCAAATGGGACTGAGGAACAGGCCATTTACTCTGGGCACCTTTCATCCAAGCTACTCAGTACTGACCCTGCAGCCATAAGAAGTGAACCAAGTGATACTGGGAGCTTTTAAATTCAATAACTGCATGCATGCTTAAGCTTTGGGGGGTTTAAAATAGCTATATATAGGCATTTGTGTGGATTTGGTGTATAGGGAGTTGTGTGCTTGCTGGTGTTCGGGGAGTGGAGCTATTCACTTGCTCTGGTTGGACTGTCCAACGGACACACATGGGTGGTCTGTTTAAGTGGAGATTGTCTGTCTGATTCTACTTGGCCGGGCACATCTGTTTTCAGGACCTGTCTGGGCTGTGCGTACAGTGCTGCCTGTCCATATTGTCGAGAATTTTTTTTTGTAAAATCCCATGATACCGCTCCGATATAATTATTGGAGGACTGCTTGGATGGGTCATTTATAATACTGCTCTAAAGAAATAGAGGTCTGCTTGGATAAATGTGTATGGCGCGATAGGACTTTGACCCTGGTTTTGCGATGTCCTATTCTAAAAGAAATCCTGCGAATAACGCTCCTTCTGGCTAATCGGTGGTCTGTGATTAGTGGGTCATTCGTGATACCGCTCTGAGAAAGGGGTCTGCGTGGACGAATGAATAGGGGATGATGGGACGTTGACCCGATTTTGCAAAGCTCCTATCATACAATAACATCCTGTATGAGGAAGTGCATCACGCTAGGCTAGAAGCTGCAGGTCGTTTTAGGTCAAACGTAGTATGTGTGAGTGAATATGAATAAAAGCCTGAATGAATGTGAATGAGTGAATGAGTGTGGTTTGGCAGGAGGGGCGCATCTAGTCCTCACTAGGAAAGGGGAATGTAAATGATTAATGGAACTGTGTAGAGATAGGAGATTGACAAAATAGTATGTTGAATAACTATCCTTGCATACAGAGGAATTATTTAACAAGTGTTAAACGAGGAGTATAAAGTATATACTGGGGTAGAGGAGTATAAAATACAGAGAAACATAGCTATATTATATGGTTGAAATAAATCTATGTTATTGAAATACGTAACGGTAATAGACACATGAAGGACAGTATGGTAGTATGGTTATAGCAGCACCTACTAGAGGTATTTAGTAACATGGATATGAATAGGAGAGAATAAGGTGTAGTCAAAGTCTTTAGGGCTTGAACAGATCGTTGAAGTTTTAGTCCTGGATCTGTAGGGAGTAAAATAAGAACAAGATTATGGTTTAATAAGGGAATAGCACAATAAAACAAAAACTAAGGAGTAAAGAATAAATATGACTATCACAGGAAAATAGTTATTTTAAAACCATGGAGTCACTGAAAGAAGCGCACGTAAATTCTATCAATTCGGCTCGAATATGAAAGAGTAAACTAGATAATGTAGGGCAATATTACCCTATTAACAGGAGAATTCAAATCAAATTAAGAAATCAGGGAGGCAAATATGAATTGGAACAAACACAAAAAAAACAGAATAAGAAGCTCAATGTACAAGCATACTGAAGTTAGCGTTCTATCAACGTCATTACACTCACAGGACTATTTTGAGAGTTAATCGTGTAAAGAAAAATGGGTACTTGGTAATGTCTTTCGGGCTATTTTGGTTGGTTTTCAAAGCACTAGATTGGATATACCAGAGTGCAGAATAACTGATGAGTTTACAAAATCTTGAAGTTTGATTGAATATTGCTGAAAGGTTTAGGTTTGGAGTTCTGTTGATACAATATGTATACTATGTAGTAGAGCAAGAACAAGGAATTATAGCTATGGTAAAGTACTACTGGCGAAAAGACAACCTATTTGGGGTTTTGAGAACCATGCGACTCAAGAAAAACAGTCTTTGTTTTCGTTATTTGAAATAAATATATTGAATAGTAGAAATAGGTTTGTTTTGACTAGAATTAAAATAAAAATTCACCTGGTAACAAACGTTAGCAAAAAGAGAGGTGGAGTTAAAAATGATACTGAAGAGAGCTTTCTGAAGTTAAGGGATGAAATGTAGACTAGTGAAGGTAACAAAAGACAGCCATTTGGAAAATAAGAATTTCGAATCTGAATTGATTAAGAATATGCTGATGTATTTTCTACATTAGGCACATTACAGGTTCATCTTAAAGTAATAGATGTTTAATGAGTCTGAAGCGGTGGTTAGTGATAAAGATATAGTCATTGATAAGGAGGATCGATGTAAACATGATGAGTGTTGACAGTATGTGAATGGTAATATGTTCTTAGTACCTTTTTATAGCACTCTAATGATGCAATATTTTAGTAATTTGATAGGCTGAAGTTTCAATACAAGGTTAAAGGATGAGTAGAGGGATTGAACCATGAGATTGTAAAAAAGATTAGCTGTGGTTGAAGGCAAGCAGGTAGTGGGACATTTGCAGTAGAAGTATAAGAATCATTCTTTGACCGTTTTTGATTATTGTTGCTTGGTTTTATAGTTAGGCAACTTCAGTGAATTTGAGCAGGAAGCTAATGTATTATAAAATGATCATCTGTTTCCATTACGTGGAGCAGTGTTCAGTAATACAATGAAATAAGTATTGACTGCCAAGCTGATAAGACAGCACCAACATTTTGAAGGTTCTACATTTGTGAAACAACAGTTTGTACTTTACTAAACTTATGCAACAGGTTAAACTGATAGGATTACTAGAAAGGGGCTCTGGGATTGTTTATTTTAAAATGGAGTCAATTCCACTTAATGGAGCACTGTATTATCTGATGGGTCTTGAATAGAATTCTTGCTTCCAGGAAAAATGGAAGTCCAATACAGTGTGTATGTTAATTAAGGGAGACATAGGTGACCATGTCTAAAACAACTTTTTATTTGATGCCTGGGATGAAATATCACTGATTTCTTCAGCTGAGAAATTGACTACATTTGCAACAGGAAAAAGTATTACATTTAGAATGGTTATCAGGAACAATCTAAGGTGAAACAGATACTAAATGTGTTGATTGGAAATTGGTCTATTAACAATACCAGAATATTTGTACATGATTATGACAGTGAGAGACAAATCATATAATATCATATGGGTGTGTATTGTGACTAAGGGTAGTGCATGCCTAATAAAGCATGGGAAGGCCTGGCCATTTCTGTTGATTTTCGACATATGGTTGAACACACACATACACCAGCACGCACACACCATTTACTGGTTATGAATATGGGTTATTGGTGTTGACACTGTGAGATTTATTTTCAGAGTCTTTTTGAATTCAGATTTAAATTGGTTATGCTGAAGGATGGGAGTGTTTTGAATGGTATTTAAATGGTTTCAGAAGGTCAGGGAAAGAAGAGGGAGAGGAAATATTTGAATGGTGTTGATTACTTTCCTGTGAGACCTGATCAATCTCATTAGAAATGATCGAAACAGGTGGGATTCAATTATAAAATTAATGAAAAACACCCGTCTCAAATCGTGCCATTACTTTGAAATTCTATTATTTCGTTAGGAAATTATAAAGAGTTGTAATCTAAGCTGACTAGTTATTCAAATATGTTTATTTTTTATTTAACATGTTGTTTTTGAATCACGTGTTCAAAGGGAAAATGACCAGTTCCCTGGGGTCATTGTCTTTGGGTAAATATACAAATGTACTTTTTTCAGTCTGCATACAGAAGGGAAAATATATGTTAACAAGGGATGATAGTTACTCCAAATGGATTGTGATATATGTATTGATTATTTCATTTTTTGTTTTTGTTTCGACAAATTTCACCAGATTGGGATTTATGGAGTGTGGGATTCTAGGAGGGGCGATAACTTCATGATCTGGTAACTCTTCTGAGAAGTCGCCAGTAGAATAAAGGAGTTATCATGGAAGGTGACGTCAGATTGTGTCTTAATGCATGGTAGGAGTAATTTGACCACAAACAGTGTGTGTGAACCTCAAAGCCCTCCCTAACCGGCTGGAGAAAGGACAACAAGGGTGTGCAATACGACAGTGAGTTTTAGCACTTCTGAGTCTACACACTGCCAACAGTTTGGACTAAAGTATGCATTGAGTTACTGATCTTTCATTACCAGGCCAGTCATGACAGGAAAACAGGGACAGAGGGGGCTGTAATGAGAATAGTTATTAATTGTACTAAAAGTTGTATTTGTATTTTTTTGATAAATGTACATTTTAATAGGGATGATGTGTGCTAAATTGAGAAGTTTGAATTTGAGTTATAGTAAGCACTAAGGACTTATTCTGAATTTGGGTTGGATCATTTATAAAATGTTTTAGTTATGTTTTGGATATAGAACTGTTGAAATGTATTAGGCCTAGGGAAGCTCTGGAAACCTTACCTCTAAGTATCCTTTACGAGGGAGGTTGTTAGAATTTACTGGATGAAAGCTTGGATTAACATAAAGGTTTTTGTTTTTTGTTTGGTTTTGTTTCTTTTGTTTTATTATGACATTATTATTTAATGTTACATTTTATTGATAAATAGTCTGTGTTTTGTAATAACACCCAATGATGGAGATGAAGGAGACGGCATGAAGACCAGCATAACATGGACATAGAACGTAACGGATGGACGCCCCCCCACACACAGTTTTAGTTGCATTAAGAGTAGTGGGAAGTTATTAAACAAATATTTATTTAGATTTTTCTCTTTTCTTGTTAAGTCAATGTGTTTTAAGGTTTTGTGGAACATGAGAGTGATCATTGTTCCAGAGGAGGGATTGATGTATATTGACTTAATGATTTGAGAATGTTTCAGTATGTTTATAACTGTAGAAGTGCATTAGGAGTAGTGACTAGTGTGTTATGGGTGAGATGGAATGATATGTAGGTTGAATATTCTTCCAACTCATTCATCTTTTCCCAATTTCTAACAGCCGGCGAACACTTGATAGATTACATGCAGTAGTTATTCTCACGGCAGTTGCCGAAGGGATCGCAATTGAAGGAGATTATAGGCATGGGCCATTTTAGTAGTAGCAGGGGTCACTTTAGTAGCATGAAGACTCATGCCACATGGATTGGTAACTGGTAACTGGGGTACCGATGGGAGGATGCGGTTATTCAAATGTCACAAATGATGTTGTCAGGAAATAACCCATGTGATGCAGTGTGTATATCCTCAGGTGAAAACAGAGATAATCAAGGGCTGAATTCCGGAGATTGAGGGAACATCCAGATACACCAGGAAGGGGTGTTGGGATAGATTTGGTCTGGTCCACACACACGGTACTCCTTACAGCACCTGCAGTGGTAAAGATTGTCATGTCTCTCTTCGGTGGGTGGCATAATTCTCACAAGAAGTAAGGTCCAGCTGCATAATGGGTGAGCTTGAAAACACCATGACAGAGGAAGCGGAGCTAAAGAGAGAGAGACTAGATTCCACTGTAGACATACATGCAGATGGGTTGTCTAGGAGCTACTTGCTTTATTGGTTAATGCATCATATGAAAGTGGATAGATGTTGTTTAGAGTACAATTACCCCAACATGTTGAAGGCATTGACGTGAAAGCATATAGAGTGCTGAGATACCTCAAGAGGATGTAACGTTGATTAGGAATACGCACTTGCCTATCAGGTGATGTGCCTATTAAGTGGCAATAAAAAGTTTAAATGACATGGCTTGGGAACACCTCTCAGAACCTGGGGCGGAAAGGGGAAGACTGGGCGAAAGCATGAGGAAGCTTCTTTAGGGCTTTTATTTTTGTGTAGTCCAGCAAAAAAGTATCCTGGAGGCATAGAGTCAGGTGAAGAGAGAGTGGGAATTGTCATGGTCTCAGACTTTGGTTTTCATGAATATACTTATGCATAACTTACCACATTGTTCACTTATTATGGCTGGGGGCAGTATTGAGTAGCTTGGATGAATAAGGGGCCCAGACTAAACTGCCTGCTACTCAGGCCCAGAAGCTAATATATGCATATTGTTTGTAGATTTGGATAGAAGTCTGAAGTTTCTAAAACTGTTTGAATGATGTCTGTGAGTATAACACAACTCATATGGCAGGCAAAAACCTGAGAAAAAAATCCAACCAGGAAGTGGGAAATCTGAGGTTTGTACGTTTTCAAGTCTTTGCCGATCCAATATACAGTGTCTATGGGGTCATATTGCACTCGCTAAGGCTTCCACTAGGTGTCAACAGTCTTTAGAACCTTGTTTCAGGCTTCTACTCTGAAGGAGGAGAGAATAAGAGCTGATTGAGTAAGAGGTCTGGCAGAATGACATGAGCTCAGTCAGACGTGGGCCCGTGAGAGGTAGCTGCGTTCCTTTTCCTTTCTACAGACAAAGGAATTCTCCAGTTGAAACATTATTGGAGATGTATGTTAAAAACATCCTAAAGATTGATTCTATACATCCTTTGACATGTTTCTACAAACTGTAATGGAACTTTTAGACTTTTCGTCTGGCCTGCGCCTCGTGAATTTGGATTTGTGAACTAAACGCGCAAAGAAAAGGGAGGTATTTGGACATAAATGATGGACTTTATCGAACAAAACAAACATTTATTGTGGAACTGGGATTCCTGGGAGTGCATTCTGATGAAGATCACCAAAGGTAAGTGAATATTTATAATGCTATTTCTGACTTCTGTTGACTCCACAACATGGCGGGTATCTGTATGGCTTGCTTCTCATTTATGCTGGAAAATTCTGTTTTTGGAACTGTGACAGTCTCATAGCGGGGATTATGTGGGAGGATTTTCCAGGCATCTGGTGATTCTCAGAAACTATACTGTTCTCTTTGAAGTAGAAAGAATACTCGATATACGTTTAAATATTAGACATGTGTAAGCAGAATGAAGGCTGAAGCCCATGTGAGTGTACAAAGCTGGATCAACATCGAATTGACCATTGGACATATAAAAAAACAGAACGTAAACAGAATCTGTGTGGATTAGGCAAGGTAAACCAACAAGACATGTCTGGTCTGGGCCATGTCTGATCTTGTGAAGGCTACTGGACAAACATGGGTTAATCATAGACAACATCGGCCTGAACTTGTAAAGACCGCTGGAAAGGAACATTAGCTAATCAGTGAGGGGACATGTCACGCCACTAATAGAATCTATGCCCCAATGTCTGAGCCAATAAGAGAATGGAATCTAACTAAGACAAGATTCGTAAAGTGGAGTGATGGCGTTCTGTAAGGATAAGACTGTATAAAAGCCAAGTACTGAGAAGGAAGAGTTAGTTCTTCCATGGAGTTGCTCGGCTTTGTTACTCTCTTTAATAAAGTCTATTTCAATTCACAAGCTCCGGTATCTGAGAAGTATTTGATTCAATATTTTCCACAACACAGCTGGTGCTTAAAGTTAGTGAGGGAGATAAGAGTCTCCAGCTTCAGTGATTGTTGCAGTTCGTTCCAGTCATTGGCAGCAGAAAACTGGAAGGATTGGGCGGAAAAAAAGGAATAATTGGCTTTGGGAGTGACTAGTGAGATATACCTGCTGTTTTGAATTTGGCGCACTGCAATTTCACTGGATGTTGTCAAATCTATCCCGTGAACGGGATCCTAGCAAGAATGGGGGTGAAGGAATCCCTAAGAGTATATCCTCTCTGGGGTAGGGGGCAGTATTTTGACATCCGGATGAAAAGCGTGCCCAAAGTAAACTGCCCAAAGTAAAGGCCCAGAAGCTAGGATATGCATATAATTGGTGGATTTGGTTAGAAACACTCTAACGTTTCTAACACTGTTACAATAATGTCTGTGAGTACAACATAACTAATATGGCAGGTGAAACCCCGAGGATAACCATCCCCACAATAAATAATTTCAGCTTACCACTTTTTCAATGGCTATTACTTTAATTATAAGGCCAAGTCTTCCCAGATTGCAGTTCCTAGGGCTTCCACTAGATGTCTCTAGAAAGAGTTTCAGGTTGGTTTTTGGAAAAAGGACCCAGAAATTGTAGTTTTTCTAGGTGGCTCCCATTTTGGCTGTAGTGTTTCCAAGCGCCTGGAAGAAAGCGCGTTCTTTGGTATTTTTCTCTGGTAAAGAAAATAACGATTCTCTGTCTTAAATTTTATCATTTATTTGCGTATTAGGATACCTAAGGTGTGATTATAAATGTTGTTTGACTTGTTTGGAAAAGTGTTATTAGTAATGTTTGAGATTAATTTTGTATGCATTTTGATGGAGGGAAAATGGGTGGATTATTGACTGAAGCGTGCCAGCTAAACTGAGTTTTTATGGATATAAAGAAGGACATTATTGAACAAAAGGACCATTTTTGATGCAACTGGGACCTTTTGGAGTGCCAACAGAAGAAGATCATCAAGGTAAGGCATTTTTTATATCGCTATTTCTGACTATTGTGTCGTACCTGCCTGGTTGAAATATGATTTTCATGTATGCAGGACGCTGTCCTCAAATAATCACATGGTTTGCTTTTGCCATAAAGCCTTTTTGAAATCTGAGACGGCGGCTGGATTAACAAGAAGTTAAGCTTTATTTTGATGTATAACACGTGTATTTTCAAGAATGTTAAATATTTGAATTTAGTATTTTGAAATTTCGCGCTCTGCAATTTCACTGGATGTTACCCTAGAAAGGTTAAGAGCAGTTGGAGGCCACGGAAGGAGAGTTGTATGGCATAGAAGCTCGTCAGGAGGTTAGGTAACACAGTGTCCAAAGAAGGGCCAGAGGTATACAGAATGGTGTGATCTGCATAGAGATGGATCAAAGAATCACCAGCAGCAAGAGCGACATCACTGATGTATACAGAGAAGAGCGTCTGCCCGAGAATTGAACCATGTGGCACCCCCATAGAGACTGCCAGAGGTCCGGACAACAGGCCCTCCGATTTGACACACTGAACTCTATCAGAGAAGTAGTTGGTGAACCAGGCAAGGTATTCATTTGAGAAACCAAGGCTGTCGAGTCTGCCAATAAGAATGCTGTGATTGACAGAGTCAAAAGCCTTAGCCAGGTCGATGAATACGGCTGCACAGTAATGTCTCTTATCGATGGCGGTTATGATATAGTTTAGGACCTTGAGCCTGGCTGTGGTGCACCCATGACCAGCTCGGAAACCAGATTGCATAGCGGAGGTACAGTGGGATTCGAAATGGTCGGAAATCTGTTTGTTAATAACTTCTTATGGTATAGGGGACGCTTGTGTCCCACTTGGGAAAATGCCAGGGAAAATGCAGCACGGCAAATAAAAATAAAAAATGATATAAAAATCTAACTTTCATTACATCACACATGTAAGATACTCAATTAAAGCTACACTCGTTGTGAATCCAGCCAACATGTCAGATTTTAAAAAGGCTTTTTGGCGAAAGCATAAGAAGGTATTATCTGATGATAGCACAACAGTAAACAAAGGGGGTAGCATATTTCAACCCTTTGCTACACAAAACATAGAAATAAAATATGAAACATGCCTTAGCGTTAGTTTCCTCTTGTCCTCTATTGAAAACATATAGACCCGTCTTCAATTTGATCAATTATTAACATTTAAAAATACCTAAAGTTGTATTACAAAAGTAGTTTGAAATATTTTGGCAAAGTTTATAGGCAACTTTTGAAATATTTTTTAGTGACGTTGCGCATTTTGGACCAATTGTGATGTTTATGGGACATATTGGAGTGCCAACAAAAGAAGCTTCTTTTGTTGGCACTCCAATATGTCCCATAAACATCACAATTGGTCCTTTTGTTCGATTCATTCCGTCCATATATATCCAAAATGTTAATTTATTTGTCCCGTTTGCAACGTCACTACAAAATATTTCAAAAGTTGCCTATAAACTTTGCCAAAATATTTCAAACTACTTTTGTAATACAACTTTAGGTATTTTTAAACGTTAATAATTGATCAAATTGAAGACGGGTCTATCTGTTTTCAATAGAAGACGAGAGGAAACTAACGCTACTTTTCAAGTTTAAACCAACTCTCAACAGTGTTACCCAAGGCCATAAAGATCATCAAGGACATCAACCACCCGAGCCACTGCCTGTTCACCCCGCTATCATCCAGAAGGCGAGGTCAGTACAGGTGCATCAAAGCTGGGACCGAGAGACTGAAAAACAGCTTCTATCTCAAGGCCATCAGACTGTTAAACAGCCACCACTAACATTGAGTGGCTGCTGCCAACACACTGACAATGACACTGACTCAACTCCAGCCACTTTAATAAGGGGAATTGATGGGAAATGATGTAAATATATAAACAATGCTACCTTATATAATGTTACTTACCCTACATTATTCATCTCATATGCATACGTATATACTGTACCATCGACCATCTATATCATCGACTGCATCCTTATGTAATACATGTATCACTAGCCACTTTAACTATGCCACTTTGTTTACATACTCATCTCATATGTATATACTGTACTCGATATCAGCTACTGTATCTTGCCTATGCTGCTCTGTACCATCACTCATTCATATATCCTTATGTACATATACTTTATCCCCTTACACTGTGTATAAGACAGTAGTTTTGGAATTGTTAGTTAGATTACTTGTTGGTTATTACTGCATTGTCGGAACTAGAAGCACAAGCATTTCGCTACACTCGCATTAACATCTGCTAACCATGTGTATGTGACAAATAAAATTTGATTTGATTTGATTTCCTAGATGGCCGGACTTCTTCATTGCACAAAGGAATAACAACCAAATTCCAAAGACTGGTGACATCCAGTGGAAGCGGTAGGAACTGAAAACAAGTTCCCAAGAAATATCGTTTGACAACCCAATGAACAGACAGAGACCTAAAGAAAAAAAATCTGAACGGTTAGTCCTCAATGTTTTGCCTGCTACATAAGTTCTGTTATACTCACAGACATGATTCAAACAGTTTTAGACTTCAGAGTGTTTTTAATCCAAATCTACTAATGATATGCATATCTTATATTCTTGGCATGAGTAGCAGGAAGTTGAAATTGGGCACGCTATTTATCCAAAAGTGAAACTGCTGCCCCCTATACATTAAGAAGTTAACATGGCTTTCGAAAACCTTAGAAGGGCAGGGCAGGATAGATATAGGTCTGTAGCAGTTTGGGTCTAGATTGTCTCCCCCTTTGAAGAGGGGGATGAGCGTGGCAGCTTTCCAATCTATGGGAATCTCAGACGATACGAAAGAGAGGTTGAACAGGCTAGTAATAGGGGTTGCAACAATTTCGGCAGATCATTTTAGAAAGAGAGGGTCCAGATTGTGTAGCCTGGCTGATTTGTAGGGGTCCAGATATTGCAGCTCTTTCAGATCATCAGCTATCTGGTTTTGGGTGAAGGAGAAATGGGGAGGCTTGAGAGAGTTGCTCTGTGGGGTGGAGGGCTGTTGATCGGGTAGGGGTAGCCAGGTGGAGGCATGGCCAGCCATAGAAAACTGCTTATTGAAATTCTCAAATATAGTGGATTTATCGGTGGTGACAGTGTTTCCTAGCCTCAGTGCAGTGGGCAGCTGGGAGGATGTGCTCCTATTCTCCATGGACTTTACAATGTCTCAGAACTTTTTTGAGTTTGTGCTACAGGATGCAAATTTCTGCTTGAAAAAGCTAGCCTTAGCTTTCCTAACTGCCTGTGTATACAGTATTTGTTCCTAACTTCCCTGAAAAGTTGCATATAAGGGGGGCTATTTGATGCTCATGCAGAATGCCACAGGATGTTTTTGTGCTGGTCAAGGGCAGTCAGGTCTGGAGTCAACCAGGGGCTATATCTGTTCCTGGTTCTACATTTTTTTAATGGGGCATGCGGGCATCAAGCTTAGATTGTAGGATGGCCGGGGTGTTAAGCATGTCACAGTTTAGGTCACCTAGCAGCATGAGCTCTGAAGATAGATGGGGGGCAATCAATTCACATATGGTGTCCAGGGCACAGCTGGGGCAGAGGCTGGTCTATAGCAAACGGCAACGGTGAGAGACTTGTTTCTGGAAAGGTGGATTTTTAAAAGTAAAAGCTTGAATTGTTTGGGTACAGACCTGGATAGTAAGACAGAACTCTGCAGGCTATCTATGCAGTAGATTGAAACTCCGCCCCCTTGGCAGTTCTATCTTGGCAGAAAATGTTATAATTAGGGATGGAAATTTCAGGATTTTGGTGGTCTTCTAAAGCCAGGATTCAGACACGGCTAGGACATCCGGCTTGGCAGAGTGTGCTAAAGCAGTGAATAAAACAAACTTAGGGGGAGGCTTCTAATGTTAACATGCCTGAAACTAAGGCTTTTACAGTTACAGAAGTCAACAAATGAGAGCACCTGTGGAGTAGGATTGAAGCTAGGCACTGCAGGGCCTTGATTAACCACTACATCACCAGAGGAACAGAGGAGGAGTAGGATAAGGGTACGGCTAAAGTCTATCAGGACTGGTCGTCTAGTGCTTTCGGAGCAGAGAGTAAAAGGAGCAGATTCTGGGCGTGAGAGAATAGATTCAAGGCATCAGGGACAGACAGAGGTATGGTAGGATGTGAGTACATTGGAGGTAAACCTAGGCATTGAGTAATGATGAGAGAGATATTGTCTCTAGAGACGTTTAAACCAGGTGAAGTCACAGCAATGTGGGAGGTATTAACACCATGGGACCACGCAGCCGTCATACTGCTCAGGAAGGAGACGGGTTATGTCTACTAGAGATGAACGTACTTTGGTGCAAAAAGTGCAAATCAATCCCAGAACAACAGCAAAGGACTTTGTGAAGATGCTGGAGGAAACAGGTACAAAAGTATCTATATCCACAGTAAAACGAGTCCTATATCGACATAACCTGAAAGGCCGCTCAGCAAGGAAGAAGCCACTGCTCCAAAACCACCATAAAAAAGCCAGACTACGGTTTGCAACTGCACATGGGGACAAATATTGTACTTTTTGGAGAAATGTCCTCTGGTCTGATGAAACAAAAATAGAACTGTTTGGCCATAAGGACCATCATTATTTTTGGAGGAAAAGGGGGATGCTTGTAAGCTGAAGAACACCATCCCAACAGTGAAGCACGGGGGTGGCAGCATCATGTTATGGGGGTGCATTGCTGCAGGAGGGGCTGGAGCACTTCACAAAATAGATTGCACCATGAGGATGGAAAATTTTGTGGACATATTGAAGCAACATCACAAGACATCAGTCAGGAAGTTAAAGCTTGGTTGCAAAAGTGTCTTCCAAATAGACAATGACCCCAAGCATACTTACAAAATTGTGGCAAAATGGCTTAAGGACAACAAAGTCAAGGTATTGGAATGGCCATCACAACGCCTGACCCCAATCCCATAGAAAGTTTATGTGGTAGAACTGAAAAAGTGTGTGCGAGCAAGGAGGCCTACAAACCTGACTCGGTTATACCAGCTCTGTCAGGAGGAATGGGCCAAAATTCACCCAACTTATTTTGGGAAGCTTGTGGAAGGCTACCTAAAACGTTTGACCCAGGTTAAACAATCTAAAGGCAATGCAACCAAATACTAATTGAGTGTTTGTAAACTTCTGACCCACTGGAAATGTGATGAAAGAAATACGATCTGAATAAAATCACTCTCTACTAACATTTCACATTCTTAAAATAAAGTGGTGATCCTAACTGACATAAGACAGGGACTTTTTACTAGGATTTGTGAAAGAGTTTGAGTTTAAATGTATTTGGCTCAGGTGTATGTAAACTTCTGACTTCAACTGTAGGTATGTGTTTGCAAAGGGCATCAGTGTCTTAACAGCACAATTTGCCAAGTCAGGATACACTGAGAAATCTGACAGTAGCATCTGATTAAATTCAATTTTCACAGAACGCTTGTTGCAATTTCGATGAGGCTCTCTTGTTCAGATATAGGTAAGTGGACTGGAGGCAAGGCATGAAAGGGATAACGAATCCAGTTGTTAGTGTCATCCGTTTTGGAAAGGTAATTGTTCACCCAACTCACTCAGGTGCTTTGCTATATCACATTTGACATTGTCCGTAAGCTTGAGTTCATTTGCACACAAAAAATCATACAATGATGGAAAGACCTGTGTGTTGTCCTTGTTAATTTAATGCAGACAGAGAAGAGCTCCAACTTCTTAATCATAGCCTCAATCTTGTCCCGCACATCGAACATAGTTGCGGAGTCGCTGTAATCCTAGATTCAGATGATTCAGGTGAGAAAAAATATCACCCAGAGAGGCCAGTCGTGTGAGAATCTCATCATCATGCAATCGGTCAGACAAGTGAAAATTATGGTCAGTAAAGAAAACTTTAAGCTCGTCTCTCAATTCAAAAAACATGTCAATACTTTGCCCCTTGATAACCAGCACCTCTGTATGTTGTAAAAGTGTTACATGGTAGCTGCCCATATCATTGCATAGTGCAGAAAATACACGAGAGTTCAGGGGCCTTGCTTTAACAAAGTTAAGCATTTTCACTGTAGTGTCCAAAAAGTCTTTCAAGCGGTTAGGCATTCCCTTGGCAGCAAGAGCCTCTCGGTGGATGCTGCAGTGCACCCAAGTGGCACCGTGAGCAACTGCTTGCACGCGCGTTACCACTCCACTATGTCTCCCTGTCATGGCTTTTGCACCATCAGTACAGATACCAACACATCTTGACCACCAAAGTCCATTTGATGTCAAAGCTGTCAAGTACTTTAAAAATAGCCTCTCCTGTTGTCCTGTTTTCCAGTGGGTTTCCTTAATTGACCCCCCATAAACGTAACGGACATATACCAAGAGCTGTGCCAGGCCCGCCACATCTGTTGATTCATCCAGCTGTAACGCATAGAATTCACTGGCTTGCGAAGCAGTAATTGTTTCAAAACATCTCCTGCC